>NW_006399894.1:4733118-4741986 GCF_000299155.1 Elephantulus edwardii
CTGACTCTGAGAAGACTGGGAATCCCAGAACACTTGATAGTTCTAATACAAAACCTATACTTGGACCAAGAGGCAGACGTCAGAGCAGAACAAGAAAACATTGCATGGTTCAAAATTGGGAAAGGCGTACACCAGGGATGTGTCCTATCTCCATACCTTTTCAACCTGTATGCGGAACAGATTATCCGGGAAGCTGGGCTTTATGAGGAGAAGTGCGTCATCAGAATTGGTGAAAGATCTATCAACGATCTGCGTTATGTAGACGACACAACCCTGCTTGCTGAAACTGAGGAGGACCTGAAACGCTTGCTGCAGAGGGTCAAGGACTGCAGCCTTCAGTATGGATTGAAGCTCAGTGTCAAGAAGATAAAGATTCTCACCACTGGACCAATTGGCAGCATCAGGATAGATGGTGAAGAGATTGAGTTTGTTAACAACTTTAGTCTGCTTGGCTCCACAGTCAACACTCTTGGCACCAGTAGCCAGGAAATCAAAAGACGTATTGTGATGAGAAAGTCTACTGTTAGGGACCTTTCAAGGGTACTGGAGAGCAATGGTGTCACTCTGGAGACTAAAGTGCACCTGATAAAGGCTATGGTCTTTGCAATCACTTGTTATGCATCCAAGAGTTGGACAATGTCTAGGGAGGATAGAAGGAGAATTGATGCCTTTGAGCTGTGGTGCTGGAGAAGAGTATTGAATGTACCACGGACTACCAAGGAAACAACAGGTTCATCTTGGAGAGGGTTAAACCAGACTCCTTCTTGGAGGCAAGGTTCTGAGGCTTTGTCTGACATACTTTGGACATGTTGTAAGGAGGGAGAGGTCCTTGGAAAGGGACATCATGCTTGGGAGGGTGGAGGGACGGTGCAGAAGGGGAAGACCCTCTATGAGGTGGATTGATTCAGTGACTAGGGTAATGGGGATGTGTGTGTCAGAGGCAATGTGATTGGCACAGGACAGAGCAGGGTAGGGCTTTTGTACCTAGGGTCACTATGAGTATCAAGAGACTCGACAGCACATAACAACAACAACAACAACATTGTTTCAATTGCAATTAAAATATTTAAAAATATGGCACATTTTAAATAACAGGCATGGATTTTGAAGATGAAAGTGTGTGTTGTGAGGTGTGTATCTGTCTCTACAATCATTTTGTAAGTTTTCTTATCACTCTAGACCTATGGAAGATATTCAGATGACCAACAGACATATGAAGAAATGCTCCAAATCACTGGCAATAAGAGAGATGAAAATCGAAACCATAATGAGATACCATCTCCTCCAGTGATAGTGGCAAAGTTTAACAGGACAGCAAGTAATAAATGTTTTGGAGAGGATGTGGTGAGAGGAACTCATTTACACTATTAGTGAGGTTGTACAAGGGTACATGCACTGTAAGGTTGTTTGACGTTTCTTCAAAAAGCTGAACATAGAAATTCCATATGACTGAGCTATTCCATTGCTTGGAATATAACCCCCCAAAATGAGAAGTGAGGCTCAAATGTAAACTTGTACACCAATGTTCATAACAGCATTATTCATCATCACAAAAACATGCAAACAGCCCGTGTGTCTAACCACAAACAAATGGATTGAAAAGTGTGGTACATTCATACAATGGAATACTCTGTAGCACACAGGAGCAATCATTTTGCAAATTACTATCTACCTTGGGAGGAACTGAAGATCATTATGCTGAGTGAATTAACTCAGTCCCACAAGGACAAATACTGTATAAAAACATTATTGTAGATTGGGCATGGGGATCCAAGTCAGGGGGCAGGGTGAAAATGGAGGGGTGTGGATGGGTGTAGGGGGTTAAGATGTTAATCATAGGGTTGCACAATTAGATTGGTGGGTGGGGTGAAGGAAATCGGAAGGAATTTTTTCTGAAGAACAATGTATTAAAACTTTATAAATAAAAAAGAATAAAAGAAAAAAAAACACCCAAAAAACTATTACAAGTACTTGTGAAAATAATTGTATGAACACTTGCCATGTCTCAGAAATTATCTTGCTCATTTTCATATTTAAAATTATTTTCAAATAGAAGAATAGATTCTGGTTTATTATCACTTCCTGTCTTCAAGAATTGTGATTTTTCCCTTGTTTATATTATATTTTCTTGTGGTGAACTTTGAGGAAAAGTGATGTAAAATGCCTTTCATGCTCATCAATAAAATTTGACAATATTAATTTCTGTTAATCAAAACAGTAGAAAAAATTTTATTTTTTCATAAATGTTTATGGTTAACTATATTCATAAATCAGGATTCTTTTAGAAATAATGATGAAAGCAAAATAAAAATGGAAGAGTGTAAAATTAGACTTTCAGACTTAACTTAATCATATAATCTAGGAAGGATAATCACAATTTTTAAGTATTTTTATTAAGTAGAGATTGGTGTTTGGAGAAAGACATCATGCTTGGAAGGGTGGACAGACAGTGCAGGAGAGGGAGACCCTGGATGAGGTGGATTTAAACAGTGATTGAGGGGATAGGGGTTGGTGTGTAGGATTTAGCGAGACTGGCTCAGGACAGGGAAGGTTTCAGAGCTGCTATACATATGGTTGCTATACATCGCAGGCAACTCAAGGGCATATAAAACAATAACGTACTATGACACATTTGGAAGCAGGAGTGACATCCACTTCCTAAATAGTATTCCAGAAACTCTATGAACTTTGATTATTTCGATAGTTGTAGAGGGGCTTCAGGGCTTTTGTTCATAGGGTCCCCAGGAGTCGTAAAACAACCATTAATGATAAAGTGTTTCTTTAAAAGATTAAAGCTTTATCTGGTCTCTTCAATACTTCCTCAGCAACAAAGAATATGCAGCATATTTACATATAGCATATATGCAGGCGTAAAGCAGTAATACATTCATACATATACAAAACAAACTTGAAAATATAAAGAAAAAATCCATTCAAATGAAATCAGTACATTTTAAAAGGAGAATCAGTATTAGAGAAGTACATGAAAGTGTATAAATGAATAAACTAGTAAGATGCTTTGGGGGAAATAATTTCTAGGGGAAAAATGATTGTTTTCTTTTCTTTTGTATGCTGATTGATTTTAATGGATATTCAAGAATTTAGATGAGTCTTATTATTCTGCTAAATCCATAGAGTACAAAGTTAATGATATTTAAAATTTTCATAATTGCTTTATAATAATACCTCCAAAAGTGCAAATCAATCAATGCATGCTAACTGAATGGGAAAAAAGTGACTATTACATTTAAAAATGGTCAATATAATAATTGAACTCTGTTTAAAGCCCATATGGTATGATTTTTTGTCTATTTTTATTTAATAAGGCTTTTTAAAATTTTTAAAATTCTCTTAAAAAATAAAAATACCATAGCTAGAAAAAAAGGAGTTCTGCCAATCCAAAAGCAAATGGTTCAAACTTATATACTATGTCATGGGGAAAGATGAGCAATTTTGTCCAGGAAGATTTAATGTCTCTGACAGCCTACTGAATTGTCAGCTGTGTTTTGATACAGACTAGTCATAATGTAACAGCAATAACAGCAACAATATTAATTTGATTTAAAGATTCAGCTAACCAGCTTGTTTTAGGTGTAATGAAGAAAATTCAAGTTCTTTCTTCTCAAATCTTTTGTCAGTCCTGGCAAGTTGAAGAATGTTTACTGTGTGCAAGTGGGATGTGTTGCTTTAACAAGAAAGTTCCACTTGCACAAGCACATTGTGAAAAATCTAATTAGAACGAGAACATATTATGAGAAGAAACTAATGGAACAAGGCTTTTAAAATCAATTAAAGCCAAATTATAAACTTATATTACCCAGCCAAATCTAGAAAATGTTCTCATTGTTGCCAGTTTAGGCCTATCAGGAGGAAGACACAGAACCGGAATTTAGGTTATAGCTAAAACATCTATTTATTAGGACTTTTTGTAAATTAATCTGAACAATAGCATGATAATTTCAAGTGTAGAATACAATTGTTCTAAGGTTCCCAGGGCTTTTGAAAATAGCCAGTGTGTCTTCTGAAGGATCTCTGATTAGAACTGGCAAGGTTTTAGCCCAGGGATTCCATGACACTTTTACATATGCTATAAACACATTTTTATTATTTTAGATAGTTATCGCTTAGAAAAAAGAAAATGAGAAAAAAATTCTATTTTAACTTCATTAAAACTCATAACCATTGAGTTAGAACTTACTCATAGCTGATGCTTTTGTAGGCTTCTGAAGTCATGAGTTACATGCTATTATTGTTGTTAGGTAGTATTGAGCTGAGTATAACTCATAGAGATCCCATGAACAAAAGATCTAAACTCTGTTCTATCCTGCACCCTCTTCACTCTTCCTGACACACAAGACCCCATTGCAACTGTCATCATGTTAGTCCACCTGGTTGAGGGTTGTCCTCTCCTTTGCTGACAATCCCCCTTCCCAGCATCATGTCCCTCTCCAAGGAATAGTCCCTCCTAGCAACATGCCCAAAACAAAGATGAACCTCTTTTCAATCCATTGGCCAGACAACTGCCCTCCAAATTTCTTGGCATAGACTCATGAGAACATCCAAGGCTACATCTGTTAATTAAAATGCCAATTGGCATCCCATCAATTCCTGGGGCCTTTCACCCCCAATACAAATATTACCCTTAATGCAAAAGCGGTATATTGCATTCTATTCTTACATGCACTATAACCATGTCTAAGAACAATTTAACAGAGTGGCAGGATACAAGATTATGATCCAAAAATCAGTGGGATTCCTCTACAGTAACCAAAAGAGCTCAGAGAAGAAAATCAAGAAAGCAATATCATTTACAATAGCCAACCATAAAGTTAGATATTTGGGAGTGAACCTAGCTAGAGGCACAAAAGACTTTTACAAAGTAAACTGCAGAATATTTCTATGAGACACAATAACAGACCTAAAAAATTGAAAAATGTTCCCTGTTCACAAAGAGCAAGACTAAATATTGTGAAAATGACAATCCTATCAAAACCAATCTACATATTCAACATAATCCCAATACAGATCCCAATTTCCTTTTTCGAGCTGATCAGAAGGGAAATTTTCAAGATTATTTGGAGAGGAAAGAGTCCCCAAATAAGCAAAGCACTTGTAAAAACCAAAAATGAAGTGGGAGGCATAGCACTCCCTGACCTTAAAACCTACTACACATCAAAAATAAGCAAAAGAGCATGGTACTGTTAAAATAACAGGCACATAGACTAATGGTACAAAATTGAGGACCCAGGAACAAATCCAATTATTTATGGTTAACTCATATTCGTCAAGGAAATAAAACTTATCAAATGGGGAAATGAAAACCTCTTCAACAAATGGTTACGGGAAAATTGGACTGCTATCTGTAGAAAGCTGAAATTGGATCCACATTTCACACAATACACAAAAATCAACTCAAGGAGGATCACATTGTTGTTGTTGTTATGTGCCGTCGAGTCGCCTGCGACTCATAGCGACCCTATGTACAACAGCCCTAAACTCCGATCAGTCCTGTGCCAATCGCACTGTCTCTGACACTCCCATCCCAATTATCCCAGTCACTGAATCAATCCACCCCATAGAGGGCCTTCCTCTCCTGCGCTGTCCCTCCACCCTCCCAAGCATTATGTCCCTCTCCAAGGACCAGTCTCTCCTCACAACATGTCTAAAGTATGTTAGACGGAGCCTCAGAATCCTTGCATCCAAGGAGCCACCTGGTTTAACCCTTTCCAGGATGAATCTGTTTGTTTTCCTAGCAGTCCATGGTATTCTCAATACTCTTCTCCAGCACCACAGCTCAAAGGCATCAATTCTCCTTCTATCCTCCTTGGTCATTGTCCAACTCTCTGATGCATAACAGGTGATTGTGAAGACCATGGCCTGTATCAGACACACCTTAGTCTCCAAAGAGATACCATTGCTCTTCAGCACTTTGGAGAGGTCCCTAACAGCAGACTTTCCCATGGCAATGTGCCTTTTAATTTCCTGGCTGCTGGTGACAAGACTGTTGACTGTGGAGCCAAGCAAACTAAAGCTTTGTACAATCTCAATCTCTTCACCATCCATCCTGTTGCTGCCAATTGGTCCAGTGGTGAGAATCTTTGTCTTCTTGACATTGAGCCTCAATCCATATTGTAGGCTGTAGTCCTTGACACTCTGCAGCAGGCGCTTCAGGTCCTCCTCAGTTTCAGCAAGCAGGGTTGTGTCATCATAGACCTGGGAATAAAGCACAAAACCATAAAATTCATAAGAGACAAACTGGATCAAGCTTAGAAGGCCTAGTCTATGGTATAAAGTCTATGGTATGCCAAATAAAGGCAGAAATGTACAATCTGGAGAGGATATAACTGATGAACGGGATCATTAGAAACTTTTTCCAATAGAGTGGAAAAAAGTCTACTGACTGGGTACAGACATTTGCA
Source organism: Elephantulus edwardii (assembly GCF_000299155.1). Taxonomy (NCBI): domain Eukaryota; kingdom Metazoa; phylum Chordata; class Mammalia; order Macroscelidea; family Macroscelididae; genus Elephantulus; species Elephantulus edwardii. Next base: position 4,739,538 of record NW_006399894.1, read on the forward strand.
ATACCATCTCAGGCAAGGGTCTCATAAGAAATTTACAGATTGTTCCTGGGCCTTCAGAAAGAAAGACTGATAATCCAATTACAAAATGGGCAACAAATAAGGAAAACTTCACAGAGGAGACCATTCGGCTGGCCTAAAGACACATGAAGACATGCTCAAAATCACTGACAATAAAAGAGATGAAAATCAAAACCACAGTGAGATGCTAACTTATCCCAGTAGCAGTGACAAAATTTAGCAGGATGTAAATGATTTAGAGGATGTAGCAAGATAGGAACTCTGATACATTGTTGGTGGCATTGTTAAATGGTACAATCACTGTGGAAGGTAGTTGGGTGATTCCTCACAAAGCTGAACATAGAAATTCCATATGACCCAGCTATTCTACTGCCTGGAATATACCCTGAGAAAATGAGAACTAAGGCACAAGTAGAGACTTGTACATTAGTGTTCATAGCAGTATTATTCACCACAGAAAAACCCAAATGTCCAACCACAATGGGATGGATTGAGAAATGGTGGTACTTTCACACAATGGAATACTATGCAGCATGGAGAAAAAAAAATTTGTAAATTATTTCCTAACTTGTGAGGAACTGGAGAACATTATGCTAAGTGAACTAACACAGTCCCGTAAGGACAAATAATATACAAGACCATTACTGTAGAAGATGTACAAGGATCCAAGGTGGGGAAGAGGGAGCAGAGGAGATGGATGAGAGGAGGGAAACCTTAACCACAGGGTTACACAGTTTTGTAGGGGAAGGGAGAGATAGGTAAAGGAAACAGGAAAGATCCAATGTGAAAAACCAATATATTTGAACTTTGTAAGTAAACCAGTATAAAATGAAAAAAAGATAAAAAATAGTAACACCCTATTTTTATAATACAAGTGTTAAAATATATTTATGTTTTTGTTACTGAGTTATTTCACTCATCATAGTGCCCTCTAGACTTAGCAAAATCCTAGCCAACATAAACCAACAGTATATCAAAAGAATAATTCATCATGATCAAGGGGTATCCATCACAGGCATGCAAAGACGGTTCAACAACAGAAAATAATCAGTGTAATTCACCACATAAGTGAAACAAAAGACTAGATTACATTATCATCTCAATTGACATAGAAGAGGCTTTTGACAAAATTCAATATCACATTTCTCAAAATGTATTGTTTCATAGAAAAAAAATTAAGGCATTCCCCATGTATTTGATTTTCTGTGGTTTTCAAATACTTTCTTGTTTACTCTCTTGGGTATTCCTGAATTTCTTGGATTGATAGTTTGATGTGTTACTATTTCATGGTATTAGTTTTGCTGTTGTAATAAGGCATATGTTATATCATTTAATATTTTACTGCATTTCTGGATTTTTTGTTTTGATTTTTACATTTATCTTTTAAATATATTATTATTTCCCACCTGCTGGTACTAGAAGTATTGATTGTGGAGCCTAGCAAGCTGTATATAGATTGAAAAGGTATGGAGACAAGATGCAACCCTCACACACCTTTTTTCTGATTTTGAATCATGCAGTGTTCCCCTGTTTTGTTCTGAGAACTGTTTCCTGGTCCAAATGTAGGTCTTACATAAGCACAGTCAAGTGTTCTGAGTTCTCAATCTCCTCATGGTTAACCACAATTTGTTTTGATCAATACGGTTAAATGCCTTTGCATAGTCAATGAAACATAGATTTCCCTTGGGTACTCTTTGCTTTCTTACAAGAACCGTCTGACATTGGTAATATCTCTAGAGCACGACCTCTTCTAAACTCAGCTTGTCTTTCTGGTAGTTCTCTGTCAATGTACCGTTCCAGTCATTTCTGGATAATCTTCAGCAGGATTTTGCTAGTGTGTGATGAGTGATAGTGTATGATAATTTCCACACTTTGTCAGGTCCCCCTTTTTTGGGAATGGGAATAAATATGGATCTCTTCTAGTCAGTTGGTCAAGTAGTTTTCCTCCAGATTCTTGACACAGCCTCATGAGAAAGTTCAAAGCATCATCTGTTTGTTAAAATATGTCAGTTAGTATTTCATAAATTCCTGGAGCCTTATTTTTTGCTAAATTCTTCAGAGAAGCCTAAACTTCTGTCATTGTCTCTTGATCATACATATGTTGTTTCATGAAATTTTTCTGTGTCCTCCAATTCTTTTTGGTAGAGTGACTCTGTATATGCCTCCCATCTTCTTTTAATACTTCTTGGATCATTCAATATTCTATCCTTAGCATCCTTAAATATTGTGAATTGAGGCTAGAATTTGTTCTTTAGTTCTTTCAGCTTAAGAAATGTTGAGTTTGTTCCTATTGATCTTCTGATTCTAGCTCATTCAATTGCACATTCAATTATAATACTTTGGCTTGTCTTCCCAGGCTGCCCTTTGAAATCTTCTCCTCAACTTCTTTTAAAATTTTTTTAAAAAATTTCATTATTATTATTTTGTGTGT
>NW_006399894.1:4742086-4754907 GCF_000299155.1 Elephantulus edwardii
ATTATTATTATTATTATTATGTGTGTGTGTATACTGTCAAATCGGATCTGACTCTGACTGATACAGGAGGAGATTGTTCTTCCTTCTTCAGCAGAGCATCTGGTGGATTTGAACTGCACACCTCTGGGATTGTGGTGCAGCTCCTTGGCACTAGGCCATCAGAGCTCGCTCTAAACTATTTTTTAATCTTTTTTATTCCTTTTAAATTTTTTCTACTCTTTTATTTACAAAATTTGAATACAATTTTGAACAAATTCTTTCCATTTCCCTCACCCCTCCACCCATCAAATTGTACAACCCAATGATTAATCTCTCCCCTTCCCCCTGCACATCCACATCCCTCTGCTTCCAACTTCTCCCACCCCTGCTGGATCCTTATACTCATTCTACAATAACAGTTTTATACAATATTTATCCTTAAGGGACTGAGTTAGTTCATTCAGCATAATGTTCTCCAGTCCCTCCCAAGTTAGGTAATAATTTACAAAGTTATTGCTCCTTTATGCTGCATAGTATTACATTGTGTGAATGTACCATAATTTCTCAATCTATTCCTTTGTGGTTGGACATTTGGGTTGTTTTCACATTGTTGCAATGGTGAATAATGCTGCTATGAACATTGGTGTACAAATCATAATTTGTGCCTTAGTTCTCATATTCTCAGGGTATATTCCAGGTAGTAGAATAGCTGGATCATATGGAATTTTTATGTTCAACTTTGCACCAGAGTGCCCAGAAGCCAAAGCAAAGGGATGAAATCAAGACCTTAAGGAGCAATTTGGTGCTTCCTCAAAACACTCCTTAGCTTCTTGATTTCATACCTTTGCTTTGGCTTCTTGGCACTCTGGTACAATATTCAGAGGCTCTTCTGATGTTCATTTTGGTCTTTTCTTCTTCTGTCTTGTAATAACCTTTTTCATTCTTCATGGATGATACTCTTAATATTCTCCCACAGCTCATCTGGTCTTCATTAATTGGTGGTCAAGTTCTCAAAACTGTTCCTGAGTTGGTTTTTAAATTCAGGTGGGATAGATTCAAGGTCAAACTTTGATTAATGTAGATTTGATTTAACCTTCTTTAGCTTTAATTTGAACTTGCTAAGAGTAGTTGATGGTCTGTTCCACAGTCTGCACCTGGCCTAGGTTTCACTGATGATATTGAAGCTATTCCTTCCACAGATATAATCAATCTGATTACCGTGCATAAAATCAGGTGAAATCCATGTGCATGCATAGTCTGGGTTTATGTTTTTTTTTTTTTATAAAAGGTGTTTCCTTTGAATAAATTATATATTGTGCAGATTTTTATCATTGTATCTCCAGACTCATTTCTGTCACCAAGTCCATGTTTTCTGACTACTAATCCTTCTTCTTGGTTCCCATATTTGCATTCCAGTCACCCATTATTAATAATGCGTCTTGGTTACATGTTCAATTGATTTCTGACTGCAAAAGTTAGTAGAAATTATCTATTGCCATCTTTTTTATTCTAGTTGTTCTAGCACAGCATCTGTTAGTTGAAAGATGTCAGTTGGTATACCATCAATTCCTGGGGGCTCTTTTTTTTTTGCCAATTCTTTCAAAGCATCTTGAACTTCCTTTTTCATCACCACGGGCTCTTGCTCATATGTGGTTTCATGAATTTTTTCTTTGTCTGCCAATGTGTTTGGTACAATGACTCTATACTCTTTCCATTTTCCTTTAATAATTCCTGGATCATTTAATATTATGCCCAAAGCATCCCTAAGTATTGCAAATTGAGGTTTGAATTTATTCTTCTGTTCCTTGAGCTTAAGAAATGTTGTGCGAGTTCAGAGGGAGGAAAAGATGCAACAATGAATGGTTTATTTTAAAAAGTGAACAGCTGGGAGAGGGAAGAAAATGTGCAATAATAAATAAATGACAACCCAACTTTTCTGTAAACTTTAATTAAAATCACAATAAAAATAAAATAAATATTGGAAGACAAAAGAATGAGAATAGTCAAAACTGTTTTGAAAATAAATAAATAAATAAAGATGGGGGAGGGAAAGAAATGCTGGGTGAGTTTGACCCTTTGATTTTACAACTCTAGCTCCTTGCACATTTCATTATAATACTGTCTTCCTGAGCTGCCCTTCTATTCAGCTACTTAATGTCTTGATTTCTTTCCTTTGCTTTGGCTTCTCAGTGCTCTAATACAATATTCAAAGTCTCTTATGACACCCATCTTGGTCTTTTCTTGTTCCTCTCTCTTTATAATGACCTTTTGCATTCTTTGTGGATGATAAACTTGATACTCTCCGATAGTTCATCTAATCTTTGTTCATTAGAGTTCAACACTTCAAATGTGTTCCTGAAATGGGTTTTAAATTCAGGTAGGAAAGACTCAGGTTTAGATTTTGAGTCCTGTGGATTTTATTTAACTTTCTTTAACTTTAGTTTGAACTTGCGTATGAGAAGTTCGTGATCTGTTCGCAATTAGCACATAATCTAGTTTTTCCTGTTGGTATTGAACTTCTCTAATGATTCTTTTCACAGATGTAATCAGTCTGGATCCTGTATATGCCATCAGCTGAAATCCATTTGTATAGTCTGTGTTTATGTCTCTTATTAAAAGTATTTGCAATGAATAAATCATTGATTGTGCAGAATTCTATGATTTTATCTTGAAACTCATTTCTGTGATCAAGCCCATGTTTTCTAACTAGTTATCCTTCCTCTTCCCAATTTTTAGATTCTAGTCACCTACTACTATTAACACATCTTTGTTGCATGTTTAATCAATATATGACTGTAAAAGTTGGTATAAATCATCTATTTTCTCCTCTTTGACTCTGATTGTTGGAGCATAAATTTGAATGATAGTCATATTAACAGGACTTCCTTTTATATTTATAGATATTACATTGTCACTCACAACATTTTATTTCAAGATGGATCTAGAAATGATATTTTAACTATGAAAGTGATTTCCCTTTTCCCTCACCTTTCATCTCCAGCATAGTATATCAAGATTGTTTGATTAGAAATGTCCCATGATATTTCATCTCATTTTGCCAATACTTAACATATCAATATTTATACGCACCAGTTGCATCCTATTTCCAAACCTTTTCAACCTATATGCAGAACAGATTATCCGGGAGGCTGGGCTCTATGAGGAGAAATGTGGGGTCAAGATTGGGGGACGAATTATCAACAATCTGCATTATGCAGATGACACAACCCTGCTTGCTGAAACTGAGGAGGACCTGAAGCACCTGCTGCAGAGTGTCAAGGACTGCAGCCTACAATATGGATTGAGGCTCAATGTCAAGAAGACAAAGATTCTCACCACTGGACCAATTGGCAGCATCAGGATGGATGGTGAAGAGATTGAGATTGTACACAGCTTTAGTTTGCTTGGCTCCATAGTCAACAGTCTTGGCACCAGCAGCCAGGAAATTAAAAGGCGCATTGCCATGGGAAAGTCTGCTGTTAGGGACCTCTCCAAAGTGCTGAAGAGCAGTGGTGTCTCTCTGGAGACTAAGGTGTGTCTGATACAGGCCATGGTCTTCACAATCACCTCTTATGTATCAGAGAGTTGGACAATGACCAAGGAGGATAGAAGGAGAATTGATGCCTTTGAGCTGTGGTGCTGGAGAAGAGTATTGAGAATACCATGGACTGCTAGGAAAACAAACAGATTTGTCCTGGAGAGGGTTAAACCGGGTGGCTCCTTGGAGGCAAGGATTCTGAGGCTCCGTCTAACTTACTTTGGACATGTTGTGAGGAGAGACCGGTCCTTAGAGAGGGACATCATGCTTGGGAGGGTGGAGGGACGGCGCAGGAGAGGAAGGCCCTCTATGAGGTGGATTGATTCAGTGACTGGGATAATTGGGATGGGAGTGTCAGAGACAGTGCGATTGGCACAGGACAGAGCGGAGTTTAGGGCTGTTGTACATAGGGCCACTATGAGTCGCAGGCGACTCGACGGCACATAACAACAACAACAACAACCACTTCTTTTTGAACAATGTTGGTTTTCTACATTTGTGCTTCTTACATTCCATAATCCAATCCTTAGTTTCATCTTATAACTGTTTGTTTTCCCTTGTGTTTCTAAATTTGAGCACTCAGCCTCAGGTGTGATATCTGTTAGTCAGCTCTACATGTATTTTGTTGTATATAGAGTTTTTGAAGATCTGTTATTTGGAAGTGTATTAAATATATTTGACTGCTGTATGTGGTAGAAATATATTTCTTGCTCTTTGGCTGTAAATTTTGGTGCATACTTTTAAAAAATAGTGATATTAAAATAAACTTTATGAACTATAAATCAGTATAAAAAATAATCTTCATAACAATAAAAATTCGTAAGACTAGAACCAGGTTATGTGTGTGTGTGTGCGTGTGTATGTGTGTGTAAGAGGACTTATTTGTGTATGTACACATAGTATCCTGTCACTTAAATCATTGTACCTCAAGATGGGTATAGAAATGTTTATTTTGTTTTGGAATATAGATGCATTTTTCCTCTCTTTTTCATTCCAAGCTTAGTAGATCATATGATTTTCAAATTAAAAATGGCCCGCACCAATCCATCTCAGCTGGCCAGTGCCTAGTATGGCAACATATAAGTGTTCCATTTCATTTTTAACAACTTCAATTTTTCATGGTTCATACATTCCACATTCCAGTTATTAGTTGATATTTAAACTATTTCACCTCAATTTTGTTTTTTCCAGTATTAAGGCTAGCATCCAGTGAAATATTTAGTAGTCTGAGAACTGCCAGAGTCCAGGCTGAGTTTAGAAAGGGTCATGGTACTAGGGATATTGTAGCTAATATTATTAGATGGATCTTAGCTGAAAGCAGGGAACACCAGAAGAATGTCTATGTTTCATTGTTTATGCAAAGGCATTTGACTGTGTGGATCATAACAAACTGTGGCTGACACTGAGAAGAATGGGAATACCAGAACATTTAATCGTGCTAATGTGAAACCTATACTTGGATCAAGAGGCAGTCATCAGAACAAAGCAGGGTAGCACTGCATGGTTCAAAATTGGGAAGGGTGTACCCCAGGGATGTGTCCTATCTCCATATCTTTTCAACCTTTATGTAGAGCAGATTATACTAGAGGCTGGGCTCTATGAGGAGAAGTGCGGTGTCAGGATTGGTGGAAGACCTATTAACAATTTGTGTTATGCAGATGACACAACCTAGCTCGCCAAAACTGAGGAGGATCTCATGCACTTGCTGCAGAGGGTCAAGGACTGCAGCCTTCAGTATGGACTGAGGCTCAATGTCAAGAAGACAAATATTCTCACCACTGGACCAATTGGTTGTATCAGGATGGATGGCAAAGAGATTGAGATTGTTCACAACTTCAGTTTGCTCGGCTCCACGGTCAACACTTTGGCACCAGCAGCCAGGAAATAAAAAAAACGTATTGCGATGAGAAAGTCTGCTGTTAGGGACCTCTCTAAAGTACTCAAGAGCAATGGTGTCGCTCTGGAGACCTTATACAGGCCATGGTCTTTGCAATCGTTTGTTATGCATCAGAGAATTGGACAATGACTAGGGAGGCTAGAAGGAGAATTGATGCCTTTGAGCTGTGGTATTGGAGAAGAGTATTGAATGTTCCATGGACTGCTAAGAAAACAAACAGATTCATCCTGGAGAGGGCTAAACCAGGCTACTCCTTGGAGGCAAGGATTCTTAGGCTTCGTCTGACATACTTTGGGCATGTTGTAAGGAGAGACAGGTCCTTGGAGAGGGACAGCATGCTTGGTAGGGTAGAGAGACAGCACAGGAGGGGAAGACTCTCTCTGAGGTGCATTGATTCAGTGACTGGAGTAATTGGGATGGGTGTGTCAGAGGCAATGCGATTGGCACAGGATAGAGCAGGGTTTAGGGCTGTTGTACATAGGGTCGCTGTAAGTCGCAAACCACTCGATGGTACATAACAACAACAAGAAGTGTACTTTGTTATTCATAGGGTTTTTTAAGACGTTTTATTTCAGAAGTTGATGGCCAATATTTTTTCCTAGCATTCTGAAGCTTCATCCGACATACTCTGGGCATGTTGCAAGGAGGGACTGGTCCTTGGAGAGGGACATCATGTTTCTGATAGTGGAGGGACAGCACAGGAGAGGAACACAATCAGTGATAATGGATCCATCTGTGATCTGGGAGGTGGGAATGTGTGTGTTTGAGACAGCGAGGTTGGCACAGAATAGAACAGCATTTAGGTCTCTTGTACATAGGGTTGCTTTGAGTCGCAAGCGACTCGATGGCACATAACAACAACAACAACATGTCTTAATTTGGGAGTTCTGTTTTAGGACAACTTTTCGCAGACAAGTGCTGTACCAAAAAAAGTAGATGATAAAACAAGGAAACGTTTATGTACCTAACCTATTAAGAACAGCAACATGCAAAGACATTTCCTTAATACAAAAATGGACATAAATTTAAAACTGATCTCCCCTTACCTCTCCAGTGGCACCAAGGCAAAGCCTCTAATTCCTAATATGATGACTTAGTCTCCAGTCACTGCCATACACAGCTTCCTGGTGAGGATGTCACTGCAGGCTGCTCCACCCTGTTTCCCAGCACGTATCCGGTGTTACAGCTCACCAGCCTCCTGGACCATTTCTCCAGCATGTGCATCTTGGTGCTTTGACTCCCCAGGATATTATTACTAGAACATGGTTAATGTGGTGGGGAAAAGATATGTTTATTACTATTTGAATGAAAGTTTACAATGGAAAATAGGGGTTTTTTACTTAATAATTCATACACATTTTTCTATAAAGTTAATTCCTATTGTTGTTGCTCTAGTGTTATCCAATCAACTACAACCTTTTATGACTTCATGAACAAAATACCTGAAATTTGCCCCATCCTGTTTGATTTTTATTATCTCTGTCATGCTCAACACTATTGTAGTAGTTACTGTAATATTCCATCTCATTGAGAGTCTTCCTTTATTTTGTTAACTTTCTGCTTTTCTCAGCATAATATTTACCCCTAAATACTGCTTCCTTCTGAAAACATGGTCAAAGTAAGTATGGCAAATTTTTAAAATCCTTTCCTTTAAGGAGTACTCTAATTATACTCATTCAATACTCTTTGACAACACCACAATTCAAAGACATCAATTCTTTTCTTCTTACTCTTTATTCATTGTCCAACTAAAAAAATGCATAGAACACATTTAAAACACCAAAGCTTGAATCGGAAACACGTTAATCTTTAACTGACATGTTTCTCACTTTTGTTATTAGGTGCCTTCAAATCAGGTATGACTCATAGTGATCATATGGTATGAACCTTGCCATATCCTGTGTCATTGCCATCAACTCTGATACACTTAGGACCATTGTTACAGTCACTGGGTCAAGAGGTTGTTGAAGATTATGCCTCTAATCCTGATTCCACATTCTTCTTCATGGAGTCCAGCCACTCAAATGACTTGTTCTGCATGCATACTGAATAGGTATGGATAAAGGATACAACAACACAGGCATATATCTTTCCTGATTTTAGCCATGCAGTATTCCCTTACTTTATTCAGACAACAGTTTCTTGGCCTCGGTAAAATTATCTTTTTAAAATAATTAAGTGTTCTGAAATTCCCATTCTTGATGCCAGTCATAATTTTTTATCATCCCCACAGTCAAACCCTTTGCACAATCAATAAAACACAAATAGATAGCTTTCTGGTATTTTCTTCTTTTAGCCAACATTCATACGACATCAAGAATGACATTTCTGAAGCCACAACCTCTTCTAAACCAAGCTTGAACATCTGACAGTTCTCGGTCAATGTACTGTTCCAGCCAGTTTTGGATGATCTTCAACAAAATATTGCTTACCTATGATACTAATGATATCTGATAATTTCTACATTCTGATGGATCATCTTTCTTGGGAAAGGAACAAATATGAACCTCTTATAGTCAATTGGCCAAGTAGCTGTAAGACAGTATTTCTTAGGTCTGGAACTGACTCACTTGCATTTAAAATTATAGAAAAATTTGAAAACAGCATTTATTTAACCTAATGTGATGATCTGTTCTGATGACTGACTCTTGGTCCAATTATAGGTTTCACATTAGCACAATCAAGTGTTCTTGAATTCCCATTCTTCTCAGAGTCAGCCACAGTTTGTTATGATCCACACAGTCAAATGTCTTTGCATAGTCAATGAAACACAGATAGACATTCCTCTGGTATTCCCTGTTTTCAGCCAAGATCCATCTAACATCAGCTACAATATCCTTAGTACCACAACCCCTTCTAAATCCAGCCTGGACTTCTGGCAGGTCTCTGCTGATGTGCTTGCTGTTCCAGTCGTTTTTGAATAATCTTCAGTAGAATCTTGCTTGCATGTGACATCAATGATACTGTTCTATAGTTTCCACACTCTGTTGGGTCACTCTTCTTTGGAATGGAAACAAATATAGATCTCTTCCAATCAGTTGACCAATTGGTTGTTCTCCAGATTTCTTGGCACAATTTGGTTAGCACGTCCAGGACAGCATCTGATAGCTGAAATATGTCAATTGGTATAGGAAACACTGCATGGATCAAAATTGTGAAGAGCGTACACTAGGGATATGTCCTGTCTCCATACCTTTTCAACCTGTATGCAGAACAGATTATCGGGGAGATTGGGTTCTATGAGAAGAAATGTGGTATCAGGATTGGTGGAAGATCTATCAACAATCTGGGTTATGCAGAAGACACAACCCTGCTTGCTAAAACTGAGGAGGACCTGAAGCACTTTCTGCAGAGGGTCAAAGAGTGCAGCCTTCAATATGAACTGAGACTCGATGTCAAGAAGACAAAGCTTCTCACCACTGGACCAATTGGCAGTATCATGCCGGATGGTGAAGAGATTGAGATTGTTCACAGCTTTAGTCTCCTTGGCTCCACAGTCAACACTCTTGGCACCAGTAACTAGGAAATTAAAAGACATATTGCTGTGAGAAAGTCTGCTGTTAGGGACCTCTCTAAAGTACTGAAGAGCATTGGTGTCTCTCTGGAGACTAAGGTGCGTCTGACACAAGCAGTGGTCTCTACAAGCATTTGTTAGGTGTCTAAGAGTTGGACAATGACTAGGGAGGATAGATGGAGAGTTGGTACCTTTGAGCTGTGGTGCTGGAGAAGAGTATTGAGGGTACCATGGACTGCTAGAAAAACAAACAGATTCATTCTGGAGGGGGTTAAACAGGGCGGCTCCTAGGAGGCAAGGATTCTGAGGCTTTGTCTAACATACTTTGGACATGTTGTAAGGAGGGACCAGTCGTTGGAGAAGGACATCATGCTTGTGGGGTGGAGGAATGGCACAGAAGAAGAAGGCCCTCTATGAGGTGGATTGATTCAGTCACTAGGGTAATGGAGATGGGAGTCTCAGAGACAGTGAGATTGGCACAGAACAGTGCAGAATTTAGGGCTGTTGTATATAGGGTTGCTGTGAGTTGCAAGAGACTAGATGGCCCTTAACAACAACAACAATAACAATGTGATGTGAAACACTGTGACTCTGATGTGACAAATGTGATAATGGCTACCCATGGTGGACAGCATTTGCTGGATTTTCATGATTAAAATAAGCTTGGAAGTAGGAGTGGCATCCACTTTGAACATGACTTGCCTCTGGAATCTCTATGAATACTGTTCAGGTCTTTCATTCATAGGATCACTATGAGTTGTCTATGACTCGAAGAGACTTAACAATAACAATGACAACCTAGAGAGAATTACGTAGCCCTAATGGACAGAAAGTTATGCTATCAAGCCTAAGGTGGGTGATTTTAATCTGTAGACCTCAGACCTGGTTTAAATTTTTCTTTTATTTTTTTTGTCAAACATTCTTTTAAGTGGCATAGCACTGGTCTTTTCATTGCTGTACAGAGGTAACGTGTGGTTGCTGTGACGTTAAACACTATGATACTGATGTGCCAAATGTGACAATGGTTACCCATGGTGGACAGTGTTTAGTGGAGATACCTGATTAAAATAAGCTTGGAAGCAGGAGTGGCATCCACTTCCGAAATGTCTTGCTTCAGGAAACTCTGAACAGTGCTCAAGTCGTTTGTTCATAGGGTCGTGTATGACTTGATGACACTTAACAAGAACAATGTATGATACATTTAATAATAAAGTAATAAAAATATATTTCATTTCTTTATGTCACCTGAGTCAAAGGAGGCAGAACACAAATGGGCAACATATTGTTCTATACTGTTCACTTCTTTTTCATTTTCAAGGATAAACTTTGAACGAAATTTTAAATAAGTTCAGAATCATGGGCAGTTTCACTTTGCAGCACTCAATGCAGCAGCAGCAATGATATAACAACATTCTTTCACTTTGTTTTCCATAATCACATCATCACACACAGGTTATTTCAGTAATCCCTGCAGAATTCTGTCAGAGTAAGCAAGGATACTTTTGACTGTCCACATTCAGTTTTTAATATAGCCAGAATCCTCCAGTATAACAGTAGAAACTGTTGAATTAGTTATTTTACATGATAAGCTTAATTTAAGTGCTTGGAAAGAAAATTGTTGCATGAATAATAGGGGTTTGCAAAGAAATATACTGAATATGTATGCATATATTTCTATCCTTATGCATTCTGGAATTTGTTTGCTTCCAGTGAAAATAATTTTATTTTGTAGCACTTCTACCAAATAGATGTAAATATTTTAGGTGATCTTTTTTCTTTCACAAAGAAATTTTAGTATCAAAGAAAGGAGCAAATTTCCAGAATGTCAATTAGAACAGGTGTAAGCTTAGGGTCACATGATCACTAAACTCCTTCTCATTGCTAAAAATCAGATGATAATAAAATTCTCTAATAGTGACTTCTGAGGAAAGGAATAAAAATCAATTAACACATCAATCCTATTAAATCCATACATCTTACACACAAAGCAAAGTACATCATATTGTGTTCACTATAAAGTCAGAACCAGAACCAAAGAGTAATGATTTGTCTATTAAAGCCTTACCTCAAAATACCATAAGGAATGCATGGAATTAATGGCACAAGAAATATCATTGTTGATGTCGAACAAATCTTTGCTGAAAGTAAGAATAATATTAGAAAGATATTTACGGTGTTTTATTGATTATGCAAAGGCATTTGACTGTGAAGAGCATAAAAAATTATTACTGACATTGAAAATAGTGAGAATTATAGAACACTTACTTATGCCTATGAAAAATCTCTACATAGACCAAGAATCAGTTTTCAGTCAAGAATAAGGGAATACTTCATAGTGTAAAATAATAAAAGATATATGTCAGGGTTTTATTTTTTCTTCCTAGCTATTAACTACCAGAAGTCCAGGCTAGGTTCAGAAGGGGTCGTGGTACTAGGGATATTGTAGCTGATGTTAGATGTATCTTAGCTGAAAGCAGGGAATACCAGAAGAATGTCTATCTGTGTTTCATTGATTACACAGAGGCATTTGACTGTGTGGATCATAACAAACTGTGGCTGACTCTGAGAAGAATGGGAATCCCAGAACACCTGATCGTACTTATGTGAAACCTATACTTGGACCAAGAGGCAGTAATCAGAGGAGAACAAGGAAACACAGCATGGTTCAAAATTGGGAAAGACGTACACCAGGGATGTGTCCTATCTCCATACCTTTTCAACCTGTATGCAGAACAGATTATCCTGGAGGCTGGGCTGTATGAGGAGAAGGGTGGTGTCAGGATTGATGGAAGAACTATTAACAATCTGTGTTATGCAGATGAAAAATCCTGCTTGCTGAAAGTGAGGAGGACCTGAAATGCTTGCTGCAGAGGGTCAAGGACTGCAGCCTTCAATGTGGATTGAGTCTCAATGGAAAGAAAACAAAGTTTCTCACCACTGGACTAATTGGCATCATCAGGATGGATGGTGAAGAGATTGAGATTGTTAACAACTTTTGTCTGCTTGGCTCCATGGTCAGCACTCTTGGCACCAGTAGCCAGAAAAAAAAAATACCCCAAAACCAAAACATGTTGCGATGAGAAAGGCCGCTGTTAGGGACCTCTCCAGGGTACTGAAAAGCAGTGGTATCACTCTAGAGACTAAGGTGCGTCTGATACGGGCCATGGTCTTTGCAATCACTTGTTATAGCAAGCGACTCAAAGGCACATAACAACAACAACAACTATTAAATATGAACTATGAACAAATCAATCAAGATCCTGGACTCAATGAGGAAAAATGTGATATCAGAATTGGGAAAACACTCATCAACAGCCTGCATTATGTAGATGAGGCAACTTTGCATGTTGAAAAAGGAAAAAGTCCCTAAGTGTGATTTAAAAAACATAAAAATAAATATTCTTCAATATGGGTTATCAAGTTTATATTTCAGTATGACTTTTCTAGGCCTTATTTGATGTTGCTTTGTGGGTAGGCAAAAGTATGTGAATGGGGCATGTTGACTTATTCACAACGTGATTAGCGGTCTATCATTCCAGAAGGGGATCGGCCAATCTCAACATTCTGCCAGGGGGTTGGCTAGTTTTGCAAATAACTTAAAAAGCTCTAGCTGTAGAGATGAAATTCTTCTCCCACCAAAAGAGATGGGCTTCTTCTCCTAGGCAGAGTAGAAAAACCTTTTCTAATCTTGTGAAATGTAGGACATGCTCTGCGATAGCAGCAGCATTGATGACTGAATTGGAGCACTGGATGTGAGATGAGAATTTGGTAGGGGGAGCCAGTATTGGCAGGACTGAGGACTTGGAGAGACTTAGAGCTAAGGCTTGAGATTGAAGTGCCTGTGTGAACATTTTCGGAGCTATCTTAGTTGTATTTTATTATTAATCTGAATT
>NW_006399894.1:4755007-4760218 GCF_000299155.1 Elephantulus edwardii
ATTTTTTTTTTACTTTCAGATATTTATTCAAATACTTTGTCACCAGAACTATTATACCTCAGGGTGCATTGCACTTGAATCTCAAGAAAGAACTTTAAATGGTGTTTAATATAAATTCAAATATTGAGTGTTTAAGCAAGAAGAAAAAGTGCCTCTTTTCCCCCAAAACCACAAAAGACACATCAAAAATCACATTGCTGCTAATCAGTCAGTTCTGACCCACAGCAACCCTATAGGACAGAGCACATCTGCCTTCTCCACACTGTTGCCAAGGCTATAACTCTTTAGGGAAGCAGACTGCCACATCTTTCTCCTGCAGAGCAAATGGTAGATTCAAACTACCAACATTATGGTTAGCAGTTAAGTGCTTTAAGAACTGAACTGTTAGGGATCACAGAAGAGAGAATGTTACTGTTTAAGTGCCATCAAGTTGAATGTGACTTACTGAGACTTTATGAACAAGAGATCTGAATTTTGCTCATTCTCTGTCATTGTCAAAATTTCCGACATGCCCAAATTCAATGCTGCCATCACTGTGTCAATCCACCCCGTTAAGGGTCTTCTATCTTAGGCTGACTTGCTGCCTGTGTCAGCATGACAACATGACCAAAGTATGGGAAATGAAGTTTCACCATCTTTGACTGTAAGGAGCACTCTAGTTGTACTTCCTCTAAGAAAGAATTGTTTGTTCTTTTGGCGGTGGATAAATTATATATATTGTATTGAAACAGATGAGGGAAAGAACAGATTAGAAGTGATATATGATTGAGTATTATGGTTAGCACAGGAATCCAGAATTAAGGTTGCATAGAGGAATATTCAACACTCACAATTGCAGCAATGAATGAGTGGAAATCCAAACTCTCTGTAAATGTTCATTAAAATTATTAAAAAAAATAAATAAAAAAATTAAGGCATGCAAAATACAAAAAATCAGATGACTTGGAAATGACATTTTCCGAATGCTGTTGCAAAGGATATCATTGTTTGAAAATATGTTTTCCATTTGTCTCTATTTAATGTTTCAAACACAAGCATGTGATATGATGACATTTGGAAGAAGTCATTATCCAGTCTATGTACAAAAATAAAAAGAAATCTGATTTTAAAGTCTCTTTCAAAAAAAAAAACCAACACATCAATTCTTCATTGGTCTTTATTTTTTTATGTATAATTCTTCATCTTTTATTTTGTGATATGGTGCTAACTACTGAAAAATGTTTACAAAAATTTTTATTACCCCATTAAAGTGGTGTTGTTTGTTTTTTATAAGTCACTATTATCTAGTCTGACACATTTAGTAGGCTAAGTTAATTAATCTTTAGGAGAATTTTCTAAGAACAACTGAGAAATTTTTAGATTATCATGATTGGTAAAATAGATGGTCATCAAAAAATCTCTTGACAAAATAGTGCTGCAATAATTTAGCAGTGTCTATGAGAAAGGTATAGGATGAAGCAGGGTGTCCTTCTCTAACAGAGCTGACTCAATATCACCGAGACACAATTAAATGGCCTAAAGTTATATCAAAAAAGAAAATGTCTTATGTTTCGGATGGTAAAAGGCAGAGAGATATTTTGTGGCATACTTTTTAACTTCCCCAGTATGGTTCTTTGTACTCTGTGAGTTCTCACATTGGATTTTGGACCTAGCCAAGCAGTAAGATTGATGTTGATAGGAGTAGAAGGAGGCATGGGTGCATGAGGGTAATTTCTGACTACATGGGAACTGGTTTTGTGTTATTGATGTTGTGGTTGGAGATAGTTTTCCCCTGAGAAGTTGGTAAAGGTCAGACACTTATTTGAGAGACCTTTGGCCAATGACAAAACTCCCTTTGTTTCTTCAGCCCTACAATAGTGATAATAACAACACTTAATTGTAAAGAAAGTTGTGAGGGTAGATGAGTTAAGATATTTACATTTACGGGAACAGTTGTTCAAATCAATTTCATACCGTGTGTGTGCATGCCACTATTTTTGAAAGATATGTAACAAAATTGACATAATATGAAGAGAAGTAGACTCTTAAAGTATACAAAAGTGTTTTTCTTATAAAATAAAGGTAAGTACATAATGATCTTACACAGTATTTGCCCTTATGGGACTGTTAGTTCACTTAGCATAATGCTCTCCAGTTCCTTCCAACTTCTGTAGTGATCCGAGTTGGGGAGAGTGGGAGCAGAAGGGTGAAAATTGGAGTGTGGCACAATTTTATGGGTGGAGGGAGAGGCAAGTTAAGGAGATGGGAAAGAACTGGTGTGAAAAACAATGTATATGACCTTTGTAAGTAATTCAGTATAAAATAAAAATTTTATAAAACATATTTTAAATTTTTAAATATTTTAAATTTTTTAGCTCTTCCTTTTTTATTCTGATTTATTGACAAAGTTTGAATACATTATTTTATACAAATGATCCTTCCCATATCCTTCACCCCCTGCACCACTCAAATTGTGCAACCTTATGATTAACACCCTATCTGCCCCATCCTCACCCCTCTATTTCCACCTTACCCCCTCCTCCTTGGATCCTCATACTCATTCTACAATAATGGTTTTTTACAGTATTTGTCCTTGTGGGACTGTGTTAGTTTAATCAGCATAATGCTCTCCAGTCCCTCACAAGTTAGGTAGTTATTGTTGTTGTTAAGTGCCGTCGAGTCATAGGCGATTCATAGCGACCCTATGAATGAAGTTCCTGCATGCTGCAGAGTATTCCATTGTATAAATGTACCACAACTTTTCAATCCATTCTTTTGTGATTGGACACCTGGGCTGTTTCAATGTTCTAGTGATGGTGAATAATGCTGCTATGAACATTGATGTACAAGTTTTCATTTGAGCCCCAGTTCTCATTTCCTTGGGGTGTATTTCAAGCAATGGAATACGTGGGTCATGTAGAAATTCTATGCTTAGCTTTTTGAGGAAGCACCAAGCTGCCTTCCAGAATGGTTGTACCATTTTACAATTCCACCAACAATGTAAAAGAGTTCCTATCTCACCACATCCTTCCCAACATTTATTAGTTGATGCCCTGTTAAATTTTGCCAATGCTACAGCAGTGACATGGTATCTCATTGTGGTTTTGATTTGTAACTCTCTTATTGTGAGTAATTTGGAGCATTTCTTCATATGTCTGTTCACCATTTGAATATCTCCCTCTATGAAAATTCTCTCCATGTCTTTTACCCATTTTGCAATTGGGTTATCAGACTTTTTCCTGTGGAGTCCCAGGATTATTCTATAAACTTTTGCTATGAGACTGTTTCCTGAGATGGTATTGCCAAGTGTTTGTTCCTAATCAGTAGGTTTTCTTTTCACACTTTTGGAAAAAGTTTTTGATGTGCACAGGAATTTAATCTTTGGGAGGTCCCATTTGTCAATTTTATCCTCTTCAGATTGTTCATTTCTGGCTGTATCTGACAGTCTCTTTACACTGTAGACTAGGGCTTCTAAGCTTGATCCAGTTTGTCTCTTAAGAACTTTATGGTTTGGGACTTTACTCCCAAGTCTCTTATCTATCTTGGTATGATTTTTGTGTATACCATGAGATGTGGATCCTGTTTCTGCTTTCTGCAGGTAGCAGCTCAGTTTTTGCAGCACCATTTGTTGAAGAGGTTGCCATTTCCCCATTTGATAGCTTTCATTTCCTTGTTGATTATCAGTTAACCATAGTTAACCATAACTGGGTCTATTTCTGGGTTCTCAATTCTATTCCACTGATCTATGTGCCTGTCATTGTACCAGAAATACCTAAGTTTTGATGCTTGGGGAAATCTAAACAACAATAACAACAACAACAACAAAACAAAAAAACCACCACATTTCCACTTTGATGCTTTTTAATTTTACTAAATTGATATCATATCATTCAAGCATTGAAATAAAATTGCTACCTTTAGAAAGTTTTAATCCAATAACAAAGGAGAAAAACTCATAGGAAAGGTATTTTCTTTTAAAAAGCAAGTAAAACTATTAAGAGCAATTAGAAACTGTTTTCTTGTTTAAGTATCTTTTTTGTTTTTCCAAGCATTAAAATATGCTAAATTTGACAGTAATTCACATGAAAATACACTGTAATTAATGATGAGAATATTTTATTTACTTATTCTGTTCCTCTGAAATTTAGTTGAACTTGCAGAAAAAAGGATATTGCCTTAGTTTACTAGTGTTGCTATAACAGAAATAGGACAAGTGGGTGGTTTTAAAGAACAGAACTTCATTTTCTCAAAGTTAAGAATTTTCTAAGTATGAATTCAAAGGAAAGCATTAGGACAATGTCCTTTAGCCTGATTTTATAAACTCATTCATCTCTGTTGTCATAAATAGCTTCTGTCTCTACTTCATATACATTAACTTCTGGATAAAATCTACTATTTTATGACTCAGGAAAGATAAAATTTAGGACACATCCAATAGTCTTATGACCCCATTAAGAAAATTCTATTTACAAAGGAACTTACTTCTACAAATGTGCTCATTTTACTCAAAGTACCAACTGCCACTGACTCTGTTTCAACTTACAGTTTCCTTTCATTGGGTTTTTGAGAGTGTAAACTTTTATGGAAGAAGATTGCTTTTTTGAAGAGAAGCGTCTGTTTGATTTGAATCCCTGGAGATTAGGCCTTTTTGGTTACCAGTGCAACTAAACATCATGGATCACTGGAACTTGTTTTTATAAGTATGGGAGCTATGATTCCCACAAATATTTTTTAATTTTCTACTAGTTTATTTACGAAATTTGAATACATTGCTTCTAAGAAAAAAAATTCTTTCAGTTTTCACACCCTGCACCCATCAAAGTGTACAAACCCATGATTAACCCCCTTCCCCTCACCGTGCACATATTTTTAAACAAATTAGTTTTATTTTATATTGATTTCCATGCAAAATTTACATAAATTGTGTTTTGTTTGTACACAATGTGTTTCATGCACTCCTCCATTCATAGCCACACAATGTAAAAGTACTTAATTCAATATTTAACATTGCGATAGGAAAGTCTGCTGTTAGGACCCTCTCTAAAGTACTCTCAAGAACAAAGGTGTCTCCCTGGAGACATGGTCTTTGCAATCACTTGTTATGCATCAGAGAGTTGGACAATGACTAGGGAGGATAGAAGGGAATTGATTCCTTTGAGCTGTGGTGCTGGAGAAGAGTACTGAATGTACCATGGACTGCTTATGAAACAAACAGATTCATCCCGAAGAGGG
>NW_006399894.1:4761912-4785265 GCF_000299155.1 Elephantulus edwardii
TGGAGAGGGACATCATGCTGGGTAGAGTGGAGGGACAGCACAGGAGGGGAAGACCCTCTATGAGGTGGATTGATTCAGTGACTGGGGTAATTGAGATGGGTGTGTCAAAGGCAACGAGATTAGCACAGGATAGATCACAGTTTAGGGCTATTGTACCTAGGGTCGCTATGGGTCGCAAATGACTTGATGGCACATAACAACAACAACATGAGTCGCAAACGTCTATGGCACATAACAACAATAACAACAAATATAATTGTATTCAAAGTCACTTGAAATAATGCATTTTATTAAACATAAACCAAATATTTATAACTATTACCCTGCAATCTCAAAGGCCTATGGTTTAAATCTATCAGCTGCTCAGTGAGAGAAAGATGGCCATTCTCCTTCCATGAAATTAAATGCCTGTGAAAACATGCTAAAGAGTCAGTTTTGACATGACAACACACCACAACAAAAAGTTGCTATCTTTAGAGCATAACAAGTTATGGTTAGCATTGAGAAGAATGGGAATTCCAGAACATTTAATCATGGTCATGTGAAATTTAAACCTAGACCAAGAAAGAGGCTATTGTGTGAACAGAGCAAGGAAACACTGCATGCTTTAATAGTTGCTAAAAAACTACTCCACAGGTCTTCTATCTATATATTGAACAAATCATTCAAGAAGTTGGACCCTATGAGGAAAGATGTGGCATCAGGCTTAGTGGAAGGCTCATAAACAACCCATTATGCAGATGATACATCCTTGCTTGCTGAAAATGAGGAGGAATTGAGATACTTACTGCAGAAGATCAAAGACCTTTAATATGGAGCATTTAATATGGATTACATATAAATGTCAAGTAAAAAAAAAACAAACAAACAACAAACACCAACCAATAGAACAAATTTCACACCAGTGGACCAGTTTTCACTGATTTTATCCTATTTCTGTTTACATTCAACATTATTGAGACTAGCATTCAGGAGTCATATCAGAAGATGTCTTGTATTGGAAAAGTTTACAGCTAGGGACCTCTCCAACTACTGAGGTGCAATAATATCAGTATTAAGGCAAGGGTGTTTCTGATTTAGGCCATTGTCTTTTCTATTACTTGCTATGCAACTGAGAGTGGGACAAAAAGGACTGTAGAATTGATGCTTTTGAGCTGTGTTACTGGAAAAAAGCACTTTATATCCCATGGACTGCCAAAATGTCTTAGAGGAGGTGCAACCAGATGCTCCTTGGAGGCCAAGAAGGTAAAAGCTTAGTCTTTTTGAGCTGTTGCTAGAGGCAAATGGTCACTTGACAACAACAAAATAATCTTTTGATTAAAACTCAATCCATTGAGTGAATTTGGTTATGATGACAGTTCTAGTGACCTGGTGATAAGAAGTTTCTTTCCAATTCTAAAGGGAAGCTGTTTGCATCTAACAGCTATTCAGTGAGAGAAGATGACCAATCTCCTCCTGTGCGATTAACTGCCTTTGAAAACCCACTGGAAGGTCAGCTATGGGTGTGTCCCAATTCTACACTACACAACAACAATATTTAAAGACAAGGAATCAGGATAGGTCATTATTGGTAGGAAAGTTTGTGATAGGGAAGGGAAGAAATCTCCAGCACTCCAACATTTAATGTGTTGGTAAAAAAGCAAGAGCTGAGAAAGTAATTACAAGTGTCCGAGTGGTTAGTGGTCAGAGAAGTCCAGAGAGGGAAAAAATGTTTTAAAGAGATGGTAAGGCACTGTGTTAAATTCAGCAAAGAGGCTGAGAAAATCATTCTGCACAACTAAAGGGATCTCCAGGGATGTTAAGTACTAAAATAGAGGGTTGGAAGCCAGAGCAGAGAATTAAAAACAGGCTGGCACTGCACTAAACTAGCAGAAGCCTCAGGAGCCTTTGAAAATGTTAGTGTAAAATTGTCAAAGACCTTGCTAATTTGAACTCAACTAATTTGGAAAAAGTTAAGTGGGGTAAAGATTAAACGTGTCTTTTTAATATCTATGACACACATACTCATTTTATGAGATTCTTTCACTCTCATTACCATCCAGTTGAAACAGACTGATAGCTAACCCTGAGTGAGTTCCCAGTATGCTGCAAATCTCAGAGAGGGAGCTTACCCACCATCTTTTGGGTGGATTCAAACCAACACATCACACTACTGATGACCTCACTGGTCAATTTTATTATACTAGAAGTTCAATAATATTTAACCAGGTAAATAAAACCTATTTTTATTTTATGCTCACCTTTGCAAAACAGTATGAAAATTTTCAATAAAACTTAATTATTAGCAAGTTATTTATACCTTGTTTCAGTTATTAACACAAGCCTTAAATTTACGTAGAACTCAATTTTAATTTGCTATTAGGGAACTCTGTGGGCCCAATAGGTAAAATTTTGCACTGTAAATTCAAACATAAGCAGTATAAATATGGTAGTTGCTATGTGAGAGAAACATGGGCAATCTTCCTCCTATGCAATTTATAGCCTCTGAGGTCTTACTGTACCTATAAACTGGTTTTGACTCAATAAGTTTTTAGTGGCCTCGTGGCAAGAAACTGTGTTTCAATCCTGAAGGCATGTGCTTTGAGGCTACGAGCTGCTCCAGTGAAGAAGGATGGGCAATTTCCTCCAGTGCTATTTACTGCCTCTGAAAACTTGCCAGATCATCAGTTATTCAATTCCGACTTGACACTACACAACAACAACATTAAACATAAAGAAACCTATATAGAAAAAAGTATGGTCCAAGGAAAATATTACGTACAAATTCTTAAGAGGTTTTATTTTTTAAATTGCAGTGCTAGTCAGAAATTCAAACTGAGTTCAGAAGAGGCCATGGCACCAAGAATGTCATTCTGATGTCAGAAGAATCCTGGATGAAAGTAGAGAATACTTGAAGAATACATATCTGTGTTTTATTGACTATGCAATATCATTTGCCTTTGAGGATCATAACAAACTATAACTAACATTGAGAAGATTGGAAATCTCCAACACTTAATTATGCTTATAATAATTCTATATCTGGACCAAGAAGCTTTTGTGTAAACAGAGCAAGAAAACACTGCACAGTTTAAAATCAAGAAATTTATATGCCAGGGCTGTATTCATTCTCCATACATAATAAATTTGTATGCTGAGCAAATCATTCAAGAAGCTGAACTTTATGACAAAGAATGTGGCATCAAAATTAGGGGATGACTCATCAACAAGCTATGTCAATACAGATAACACAATCTTGCTTGCTGAAAGCAAGAGGAGCTTGAGACATTTGCTTCAGAATATCAAGGACAACAGCTTTCAATCTAGATTACATCTCAACATTAAGAAAACAAAAATCTTCACTCTTGGGCCAACAGGCAATAGTATGATAGATATGGACAAAAAACTGAAAATTGTCATAGACTTTATTTTGCTTGGATTCACAATAAAACCTTTGGCTAATATTTTAATTGCAAGAGATGTAGTTTCCAGCATCCCAGAGACATGCAAGGCACCCCTGTTTGGCAAAGTGACAGAAAATTGCAAAGTAAAGTCTGAAACAATGGAGCACGGAGATAGCCAAAAATCTATTGAAAATAATCAAAATGAAGCAAAATTAAATTCCAAACAATTTGTCTTAGTCCAGCAGATAAATGGAGCTTGGATGTTGCCTCAGTCAGAGTGTCTGCTTATCTGAGTGGTACCTGGGGCTTCAAAATGGAAACTAGATCTTGGGTAGCACTTCTTCCAGACTAAGGGTTTATCTAAGATGTGTCAAAGTGTGGCATGTGTAGCCTGGTGACAAGTTTCTGTTGACCTCAGAGGATCCCAGGCTAGTCTTTGTTGATCTCAGGGTGGGAGCAGGAAGATGATTCAGTCATGGAGGGTCAAGATGAGGAGACAATCACTGCCAACTTGAAATGTCTAAGGAAAGGTCACTCTGTGAAAGGCTCCAAATGTGGCCATGAAGTGTGTTCGGTAAGGATGTTCAGGGACACAGAAAGTTTCCATTCAGAGGTGACGCTCTCACTGGTCCATGGGTTGATTCTAGGCCAAGTGAGATATTGTCTGCAGTACTCCAAAAGTAAGCTACAAGAACTTCCTGCTTCAGATACAAGGTGGCGTAGCCATGACCTCAGCTAGAACTGGATTAACCCGGGAAGAGAATCCTGCCATCCACCTGGTGATTGGTGGTGGTCGTAAAGTTACTCCCCTGATCTCTGCAAGGACCCGGTAGCATGGTATGGGAGACTAGAGGAGGATTGAACCTTTCCCTTTGTCAGCTATTTTCTGTTGTAGATACAGATGTCTGGATCTTCATGCACCAAAGATAGTTTTTGAAATTGTCTTGTTGCACTGTTTACAATTCTGTGCAGAAGTGGCATCCACTTCCGAAATGGCTTGCCACTGGAAACTCTGTGAACAATGCTCAGGTCTTTTGTTCCTAGGGTCACTATGAGTTGTTTAAGACTTTACAGCACCTATCAACAATAACAATGGCAACATAGAGAAAGCTATGCTGGCTTAGTGGACAGAAAGTTATGCTACCAAGCCCAAGGTGGGTGATTTTAATCCGTGACCCTCAGGCCTGGTTTTTAATTGGTTTTGGTCAAACATTCTTTTAAGTGGTATAGCACTGGTCTGTCTATTTGCTGTACAGAGGTAACTCATAGTTGCTGTAATGCTAAACACTGTGACATCAATGTGTCAAATGCAAAAATGGTTACCCATGGTGGACAGTGTTTGGTGGAGCTCTCCAATTAAAGCAAGCTTTGAAGCAGTAGTGGCATCCACTTCTGAAATGGCTTGCCTCAGGAAACTCTATAAACAGTGCTCAGGTCTTTCGTTCATAGGGTCACTATGAGTTGTCTACGAGTTGATGGCACACAACAACAACAACAACATTGATATCCTTATTGAAAGTTTTTATTAAGTTGTTTCCTTTAGTCAGTATTCAAATGAGTTCCGCATCTTTTCTTTTTAAACCATGGTTTTCAGAATTATCAGCGGTATCTCGTCTTTTTTCTCTAGCATCTTCAGTATAAAAGCTTTTCATGTCTACTTCACTGTCCATACCCACATAGAAGATCTGTCAATATACTATTATTGAAATATACTCACCAATCACTAAAGCAAAATATGAATACATTTAAGATTCCTAATAACTTTTACAATCTGAAATTGATTGAAGATTGAGTCAAGTTGCACTACTGATAATTGGTGACTGGGATGCAAAAGTTGGGGGAAAATGGGAAGGGCTGGTAATTGGAATGATGGCTTTTGTGGCATGAAGGAGACTTGAGGTTGAATAGGTTTTCTGTAATCAATGATTCAGCCATTTCAAATACCTTTTTTTTTTTAAAAAAAAGAACAAAAAAAGAAACACCCTCAAAACAACCCATAGACAGCAACTACGCACATGGCTCTTGCCTGGTGAACTACAGAAAAATCAAATTAATTAATTCTTTTGGAAGATTTGATGCAGAAGCTCAATATCAGCAGTTAAGACAAGGTCAGGAACTGATGGTGGAAGAGACCATCAATTACTCATGTACAAGTTCAAGGTAAAGGTGAAGAAAATGAAAACAAATATATGATAAACAAAACAAAACTTTGAGTCAATTTCAACTGAATTTAAAACCCACCAGAAGGATAGATTTAATATACTGACAACTAATGACTAAAGACCAGTGTAGTTATGAGGTGACTTCTAAAGCTGTATCTATGAAGAAAGACAAAAGGTTATGGCATTCCTTTCAAACAGTTCTTCCTCTCTTAAAGTCAAATGCAGTGTTCATTATCTTTCAGTCATTATATGAATGTCTACAGTCTGGAATAAGAGAGAGGAGCATTGCAAAGTGGACTGGAGAAGGGGGAAGGATGCGGGACAGATGAAAATGTGCAATGATGAATGAATGAAACCCAATCTTTCTGCAACCTTTGCTAAAATAACAATTTTAAAAATATTATTACAGTAATAAGAAAGAAATAAAAGACCAAAACTGATATCAAAAGAGATTCTGAAAATTGCATTAAAATGTTATAGAAGGCCACATCTTCCTGGAACATAAGTAACATCCTACTTGAACATAAGTGAGTAATAAAATAAGTAAGAAATGGAAATAAAAAACGTTTCTTGAAACAAAAGTGAAGGAAAACACAAAATAGTAAAACCTCTGGGATATTACCTAGAGGTCAATTAATAACAAACAATAAGAAAACACTTCAGAAATGAGAAAAAAGAATGAAAATAAACTCTTTAACACAACATCTCCAATAGAAAGACATTAGCAAGAAAATTTGACAATTTCTAATGGAAAGGGAATTATAAAAAATAGAGCAGGATTAAATAGAATAGAAAACAGAAAAAACAGTTGATGGTATCAGCAATACCTTTCTTCAGAAGGGTCAATAAAATGAGCAAACCACATGCAGATCTAACAAAGGAAAAGATAACATTAATTTGAATTAGAAATGAAAGGGGCAATGCCACAAGAGAACCAACTACAATAAAAAGATTACTTCAAGTAATGAAATTCTGAAAGTAGAATTTTATGTAAAATTATGCTCAAATTCAAATATGAAAACATAGAGGAAACACACAAATTCTTAGAAACTCACAACTCTCCAAAACTGACTCATCACAAAAGAAGAAATTGTACAAGTCATAAAACAAAAAGATATCAATAAAACAACTTTCAGTCAAAACAAAAGGCCTGAACCAGATGGGTTTACCAGCAAATTTTACCAAACATTTATAAAAGAGTTATAATCAATTCTATATAAAATATTTCAGAAAAATAGATAAAGAAAGAATACTCCCAGACTCATTCTATGAAGCAAACAATTCCCTGATACCAAAGTTAGGTAAAGACACCACCAAAATTGCAAACTCATGAACATGAACATAGAAAAAGAAAAAAAAAATCCTTGACAAAATCATGACCAACAAAACAGTATATATATATAAAAGAATTCCTTATGACAAAGTGCAATTAATAACAGATATGCAGGAATTTTTCCAATATAGGAAATAGCCCAAGCATCAAATGATTGAGAAATTATGATACATTCATACTCACGAAGGAGCAATGGCTTTGTAAACTACCCCCTAACAAAGGAGGGACTGGAAAGCATTATGCTAAGTGAATTAACTCAGCCCGATAATGACAAATGTTGTATAAGACCATTATTGTAGAATAAGGATGAAAATCCAAGGGTGGGGGGAAGTGAGCAGAGAGGGGTGAGGATGAGTGTGGGGTAAATTCATAAGATCGCACAATTTGATGGAGGGTGGTGGTGAAGAAGATGTAAAAAATTCAATGTGGAAAACAAGGTAGATGAACTTTTTATATAAACCAATATAAAATATTTAAAAAAACCAATGTAATCCGTCACATTAACAAAGCAAAGAACAAAACCATGATTCCATCAATTAATACAGAAAAAGCCTTTGACAATAACCAAAACCACTTCTTTATTAAACCACTCAATTAAATAGGAATAGAGAAGAATCTCTTCAACGTATTGAAAAGAATATATGCAAAGCTAAGAGCTAATATCATTCTCAATGTGGAGAGATTAAAGGCATTCTCTTTGAGAAGAACTTCACAAGGACTCACACTCTTATGCAATGTTATATTGGAAGTCTTAATGATAAAAATGAGGCAAGAGAAGGAAATTCGAGGTACCCAAATTGGCAAACCTGTATATGCAGATTATATTTTTAGCACACTAAGAAAACCCTAGATTTTAAGCAAGAAACTGTCAGAAATAGTTGACAAATTCAGTAAAATATCAGGATACAAGATCAACTTCAAAATTGGTTGGATTTCTCCATAGTTAAAAGAAAAAATAAAAATAAATAGAGAAGGAGCTAAGAAATCATACTAATTACAGTAGTTAACAACTAGATTAAATGATTGCAACAAACCTAACTAGAGATGCAAAGGATCTATATGAAGAAAATGATAAAATATTACTGTAAGAAACAAAAACACCTATAGAAATTGAAGAACATACCAGGTTAATGGATAGGAAGACCCAATATTGTCAAAATGACAATTCTACCAAAAGCAATCTACAAAATCAACATAATCTCAATACAAATACCAAATCTTACTCTGTAGCCACAATAATCAAAACTGCATGGCTACAGAGTAAGATTTGAGATTAGAGAGGGTGATGTATGCTACCTTGTTTTTCTTTTTCTGTAGTGCTTTGTTGTTTGGGATCTCTTTCCACTCTAGACAAAATTGAAAATTGCCATTTCCAACTTGTTCAATAATAAAATTCGTATTTGTATTGAAGATTATGATAAGAAACTATGCTAAAATCTGAAAAGGAACACAGCTCAAATCTGTCAGCTGCTCTGTGGGAGAAAGATGGATAATCTCCTGCCGTGCAATTTACTGTCTGAAAATGTACTGGCGTGGGGGTAGGGTCTGCTTGGATTTGGTTCAATTCAATGGTACACAACAACAATAAGATGCAAATCAAAAACTCCAATTGAGTTGAAAGAAAACCCACAAACTGAGAAAAAAATATTTAGTAAGGACCTATTTGTTGTTGTTAATGCTATGTGCTGTCAAGTCACCTGTGACTCATAGCCACTGTATGTGCAATAGATTTGGAGCCTACCCTACTTTGAGCCAATCTCATTGTCTCAGGCAAACCTATCCCCATTACCCCAGTCACTGAGTCAATCTATCTCATCCAGGATCTTCCTCTATGGTGTTGTTGCTCTACTCCTTCACACATGATGTCCTTCTCCAAAAACTAATCCCTCCTGGCAATATTCCAAAGTATGTGAGATGAAGCTTCAAAACCCTTCTCTCCAAGGAACAGTTTGTTTTCACCCTCTGTAAGACAAATTTGTCTGTTTTCTTGACAGTCCATGTTATGTTCAATATTCTTCTCCAGAACTACCACTCAAAGGCATTGATTCTTCTTTTATCATTCTTTGTCATTGTCCAGCTCTCTGATGAATATCAAGTAATTGTCAAGACCATGCCCAATATCAGGAACACCTTAATCTTCAGACTGACATCATTGCTCTTCAGTACTCTAAGGAAGCCTGTGACAGTAAATTTTCCCACTGTATTGACTTGATGGCACGTAACAACAACAATTTGTCTTTGATTTTCTGACTGTTGGTGTCAAGAGTGTTGATTTGTGAAACCAAACAAGCTGATACTGCTAACAATCTCGGTCTCTTCTCTATCTATCATGATGGTTGGCCCAGTGGTAAGAACTTTCATTTTCTTGATGTTGAGCTTAAATCCATATTGAAGACTACAGTTTTTGACCTCCTACAGCAAACACATCAGGTCCTCCTCAGATTCAACAAGCAAGGTTGTCATCTTCATAACTCAAGTTGTTGATGAGTCTTCCTCCAATCCTGATGCCACATTTCTCCTCATAGAACCCAGCTCCCTGGATGAACTGTTCCATATTTAGATTGGAAAGATATGAAGATAGGATGCATCCCTGACATACATCTTCCCTTATTTTGAGTCATGTAGTGTTTCCTTGATCTATTCAATAGACTGTTTCCAGATCCAAGTGTCGGTTTCACATGAACACTCTTAAGTGTTCTAGGATTCCCATTCTTTCAACCTTATGAACAACTTATTTGAACACTGTTCTCATCTTCACAATACTCAAACCCATTGCTACAAACCATCTTGGCATTGTCGTGTCAACCCACTTGATTGAAATTTCTCCACTTCTTTGCCACCCCTTCACCTTCTCAAGCATTATGTCCCTCTCCAAGGAATAACCTCTTCTAGCAACATGCCCAAAGTATGTAAGATGAAGTTTCATCATCTTTGCCTCCAAAGAACACTGGGGCTGAACTTTGTCCAGGAGAAATTTTTTTTTTTAGTCCACAAATCTTCAGTAATCTTCTTCAACACCTCTGTTCAAAGACATCAATTCTTCTGTCATCCTTGGTAATTGTCCAGTTATCTGGAACATATCAACTGACAGAAAAGACCATGGATTGGGTCAGGTGTACCTTTAAGCTCAAACTGACATCCTTTATTGCTCCTCAATAATTTAGAGAGGGCCTTGACTACAACAATTCTTATTGAAGATTGCAGTGCTTAATCTTCTACATCAAGTCCTCACTTTCAGCAAGTCAATGTTTCACATGAGCACAATTAAGTGTTCTGGAATTCCCATTATTCTTAATATTAGCCCAAATGTTATGATTCACATAGTAAAATGTCTTCTCCTGGTAAAGAAAAATGCAAAAAAAAACTAAACAAAAACCTCACACAACAACAACAACAATCCACCTTTAAAATATAGAGACACCGAAATTCATGTCTTAGCATAAAGTTTAAGTGAAAATTCTCTAATAATGACAATTTTTCTAGATTACATTAAGAAGTTGTGATTCATATGTTTCTATAGTAAAATGAGCAATTGAAGATCTTATCTACAGCAATTTTGTTGAATCTAAATGTGAATGTCTAATAAGACCCCTAACTTCTTGTTTCTAAGATAGGTGAAGTTACATTTTTATCTAACAATGTATATTATATTCATCATAAATTATATTCACAAAATACAGCTCAGTAGATATAATGTTTAAAATATGGAGGCAAGTCTTATTATTCTCAAAAGTGCTTTTCTCATCTAAAATTTATAAACTTCAAAATTGTTACTTGATTTAAGAATAAGGAATAGAGAAGGAAGATTCAGTTAACATCTCCTAATATAAAAGTTACCTCAGATCAAGTTAGATCTGGACTGAAAGAATTAATGTGTCTCCAAGGAAACTTAACCTTATTATATTTAGAATCTATAAATAATTTCTGTGGGATGTCTCTCTTACTCTTCAAGGTTTCTAATGACTTTATAGTAATTCGTGGAAAATTTAACAAAAGTACTTGAAGCTTATTTCTCTTTTATCTCCCAGCATCCAGAACAGAGTAATCTTTCTTTGGTATTATTTGTTCTACATCAACATCATCAATAAGTTTATTTATTTTCAGTGGTTTCTAGCTTACAATTAATAGTATTCTGTTACGTTTTCCAGCCCTCTTTAGGTCAGTTCCACTTTAGTTGATGTGTATTCTGTTTTCCAAAACTTACTTTACTTGCAAGGAGGAGGGCAAACTCTTCTCTATTTATTGCATTTTTATATTGCATATCTATAAGACAGATAATTGCATATTATATTGCATATTTATAAGACATAAAACAACTAGAATAAAACTTTTATAAGAAAAACTTCACTATTTCATAGATTTGATGATGATTTAAGTCAAACCTTAACTGCTGTGTATATTCTATATCTTCTTTAAAATATGACATTTTGTAAGAAAAGAAAATATTGATTACAGGTCTACAGGAAGAACAAAATGAATATTGATCTGGAATGTTCTTTAAGCATACATCTCCTCCTATTAAGTGAGAATTAAGGCTTTTAAAGACATGTCAAAAAAAATCAAAGTTCAGATTTTTTCCAAACTTTCACATCTTTTTAGAACTTGAAATGTCTTATTTTGCTTCTTCTTTTATTATTCATTTATTAATGTGTACTTATCTTCCTCTCTCATCAACCCCTATGTTAGATTATTAATTGTCGTACACATGGTTGCTAGTAACCCATTCCTTTCAGCATACCCTTTTCTGTCATTCAAACGCAGGAATCATTATCTATCCATTCTTTTCTCACTCTTCTCCTCTTCCCCACCTTGATCCTATTACTGTGATTACGTTTTATATATATTGCCCAGCATGATATCTTCCACACACATCCACATCGTGTAGTGTTTTATGACTTCATTATTTTTCAGTGCTTTAAAGTATTCCATTTTGTGAATACACAATAGTTTCTCTGCCCATTCAATTTTTGACAGATATGTGGGAAGTTCCTACCTCTTTGCTATTGTGAATAATGTTGTGATAAACTGCATATGTATCTTAATATGACATAGAAAGAATCCACAATGAAGTTGTTATCCTCTGAAATCATTATTAGAGGTCTATTTTATTACATTGTTATATATTTCTTGATAAATAAATAATTACTTTCAAGGACTTGTTAAAAGTGAAGAGGACTAGAAGGCTTTCTGATGAAGATAAATTATATAGCCTTTGTTATTGATTACACCTCTTCACAAATAAACAAGAATTCTTACACTTGGATATATAAGGAAAATTATGATAAATAGAGAAAAAGAGCAAAGTTGTAAAATATTTTATTTTAATTGAATCCACAATTAATGCCCATAGAAACAATGGTGAAGAAAACAAAGGGCTTACTGAATTGGGCATATCAGTTTCAAAAGACTTCTTTAATAAGGTAAAATATCACTTTGAGGACTATGGTATATCAGATTCAATCCATGATTTTCAGTTGCTTCCAATGAGTGATAATAATATATGAATTTGTAAGAATACAAATATGTCTTGAGGTTATGATGTTGATTATTGAATGCAGAATAGGCCATGTTTGGCCTGAATAATAAACAAATTAAAAGAAGCTGAAGAATAATCAAAAGAGTAGAAGATGGATTGATACAATGACTACAGCAATAGTCTCAAGTTTCTTAGGAAGCCTAAGAATGTTGTAATATACAAGTTTCAGATTTGTTGTTAATAGGGTTTCTATGAGTCATACTAAGCTTGAAAGCAGCTAACATCAACAAGAACATAGTCAAAGTTCTCCTTCAAAGTGAGCGTGATGTGATGTTTGTCAAAGGGACTACAGCATTTCTTAAACTGAAGAAACTGAAGAACAAATTCAAGCACAAATTTGCAATACTTAAGGATGCTTTTGGTAGGATATTGAATGGCCCAGAAAGCACTAAAAGAAGATTCAAAGAGTATACAGAGTCATTGTACCAAAAGGAATTGGCAGACACTAGAATTTCATGAAACAATATACACACAAGAGCCTGTGGTGATGAAAGATGTTCAAGCTGCTCTGAAAGAATAGGCAAAAAACAAGGATCCGGGAGTTGAGAGCATACCAACTGACATAATCCAACAAACAGATGGTGCCCTGGATGTGCTCACCAAGTTGTGCCAAGAAATCTGGAGGACAATCACATGGCCAACTAACTGAAAGAGATCTATATCTGTTCCATTACAAAGAAAGGTGACCCAACAGAGTGCAGAAAGTATTGAACAACATCATTAATATCAAATGCAAGTTAAATTCTGTTGAAAATTATTGAAAAATGACTGGAACAGCACATCAACAGAGAACTGCTACATGTGCAGGCTGGGTTTAGAAGAGGCCATGATACTGGGGATACTATAGCTAATGTTAGATGAATTTTGGCTGAAAACAGGGAGCACCAGACAAATATCTATCTGTGTTTTATTGACTATACATCACAACAAACTGTAGCTAGCTCTGAGAAAAATAGAAATTCCAGAACATTTGATCAAACTTATGTGAAACCTATACTTGGACCAGGAGTCAGTTGTCAGAACAGAGCAAGGAAATACTGCATGATTCAAAATTGGGAAGGATGTATGCCAGGGATGTATTCTATCTCTTCAACTTTTCAATTTATTTGCAGAACAGATTATTCAGATAGTTATCCAGGATAGGCTAGGCTCTATGAGGAGGAAAGTGGTATCAGGATTGAGAAGACTCATCATTAATTTGTGTTTTGCAGATGAGACAATCCCTCTTCCTGAGGACTTGAAGGACTTACAACCTTAAATTTTCACTGAAGATCAAAATCAAGAAAACAAAGATGCTCACCACTGAGCTAACTGACAGCATCATGATAGATGGTGAAGAGATTAAGATTATTAATAGCTTTAGTTTGCTTGACTCCCCAATCTACAATTTTGGTACCTGCAGCTAGGAAATTGGAAGACAAATACTAAAGAACAACGATGTTAGTCTGGAGACTCAGGTGCCTCTTATTCAGACCATAGTCTTTGCAATTACTTGCTATGCATAAGAAAGCTGGACAGCGAATAGGGGTGATGGAAGAAGAATTGATTACTTTGAGCTGTGGTGATAGAGAAGAGTATTAAATATACTATGGACTGCTAAGAGAGCAAACAGGTTCATTCTAGAGAGGGTGAGACCAGACTGCTCCTTTTAGGCAATGATTCTGAAGCTTTGCCTAACATACTTTGGACATGTTACAAGGAGGGACCAATCCTTGGAGAAATGCATCATGCTTGGGATTGTAGAGGGATAGTGCAGGGAAGGAAGATCCTTGATGAGATGGATTGATTCAATGACTTGGGTAATGGCGGTAGGTGTGTCAACTACAATAAGATTGGCACAGGATAGGGCAGAGTTCAAGGCTGTTGTACATAGAGTTGCTATGAGTCTCAGGCAACTTGAGGGCACGTAAAAACAACAAACAACATACTTTAAGGAAGTTATAAGGAGGAAGAGGAGGACTATACATTAGACAAGGACATAACAGAGCTGGAAAGTAGAGGGTAAGTGAAAAAGAGGAAGATCTTTAATGAGATGGAGTAATATAGTTACTGACTCAGTAAATGCAAACATGTAAGGATTATGAGAATGATGCATGACCAGCAATATTCCATTCACCAGCATATAGGGTATCCTTGAACTGCAATCAACTTGAGGACATCTATCAACACCAGATAAGCTACCTGGTAAAAAATAATATCAGATACCATTTTGTCTTTTTTAATAACTTCATACTATTACAAACTGTGCCAGATATGAAATACAAAAGGTGATTTAGATTGAGGTGAAATATTTTATAATTTTCTACGAAATATATTTAAGAAGTAATAAAATTTAATTATAAGAAAATAGCAGATTCTTCTCAAGTAGATTCCAATAACTGCTATCAAGCAGGAGAGACATACAGCAGGTACTTCCTTCAGTTTCTGAAATGGTAAGCCACCTTGGAAGGGAATGCTTCTCTTTCTCTTGAAGTGTCATTGGCGGATTTAAAGAGAGGCATGGACTCCGGGTCAGTGGTGAAATTCAGTGAAAGGGAGCAAAGTACTCAAAGAGATTGTTTGACGCAGTTGCTGTAATAATAGTTTAAGCACAGCAGGAGATATCATAGTATTGTGAAGTGTTGGTTCTGTTCCTATGGACCAGAGGATATCAGGACACACAGAAAAATCAATAATTTTAATATGGACATGTGAAAAATCTTAACTTAAGAATTTGTAAATTATGCTTGAGGTCTTAACGCATTTGTTATGATCATTTTTAAATTGTTTTTGTTTACTGTTCCTGTACTCAGCAGAGCTCTTTGCAATTGATATTTATTTTTTAATTCATTTTTCCTTTTATTTATTTAATCCGTAGGCCAAGTGGACATTTTTAAGAAAGAAATGCAAAACAAAAAAATTGACATACTAGGGATTGGTGAATTTAGATGAATTGGCATGAGACATTTTGGATCAGACAACCATATGGTCTACTACCGTGAAAAACAAAAGGTGAGGAAAAGAGGGGTTGCATTCATGGTTACAAAGACTATTTATAAATCCACCTTGAAATATAATGTTGTGAGGGATAATATCCATAGGCTTACAACGAAGACCTGTTAATTCCACTTTTATTCAAAGATACACACCAACAACCAGAGACAGAGTAGGAAAACAAAGATTTATACCAACGTTTTCAGTCAAAAATGGAATCACAGTGCAATCAGAATGCATTAATAATAATAATAATAATAGTAATTATAATAATGAGTTACTGGAATGCAAAGTTATGGACAAGGAAGAAGGGTCAATAGTAAAAAACATAAGCTTGCTGGCAGGAATGAGGCTGGAGATAGAATGATATAATTTTGTACCTCAATGCTTTGTTCATTGCAAATAATTTTTATAAGAAACACAAATGGGAGCTATGCACATGGACCTCACCACAGAAAGTAGATTG
Organism: Elephantulus edwardii; assembly: GCF_000299155.1. Classification (NCBI taxonomy): domain Eukaryota; kingdom Metazoa; phylum Chordata; class Mammalia; order Macroscelidea; family Macroscelididae; genus Elephantulus; species Elephantulus edwardii. Next base: position 4,777,766 of record NW_006399894.1, read on the forward strand.
ACAACATCTGTGGAAAGAATAATTGGAGAAGCTCAATATTAACAGTAAAACCTAGACCAGGTACTGTTTGTGTAGCAGATCATTAACTGCTCATATGCAAGTTCAAATTGAAGCTAAAGAAAATGAAAAGAAATCCATAAGAACCCAAAATTTAACTTTGAATCTATACCATCTGGACTTAAAGACAATCTTAGTAACTGGTTTGAGGCCTTGAACCCTTCTGAGCAAATACCAGATCAACTGTGGAAGGATACCAAGAATATCATCCATGAAAAAAGCTAAAATGTCGTTATAAAGATAGAGTAAGAAGAAAAGACAAAGCTATATGGCAGAAGAAACTCTGAATATTACATCAAACCACCTAAAATCTAAAGAAAAGGGGAGAAATCAGGAAGTTAAGAAGCTGAACAGAAAAAAAAAAAAAAAGCTGAACAGAAAATTTCAAAGGGCGACTGTGGAAGACAAACCAAAGTATAATGAAATGTGCAAGTACTGGAGTTGAAAATCAAAAGGAACAAACTTACCCAGGATTTCTTAAGCTGAAGGAACTAAAGAACAAATTCAAACCCAAAGTGGCAATACTTACAAATGGTATGGCCAGAATAACAATGAAAGAAGATGGAGGGAGTATACAGAGTCATTGTACCAAAAAAGAATTGGCTGATGAAGAATTTCACGAGGCAACATATGATCAAAAGGCAATGGTGATAAAGTAGGAAACAACCTTCTCTGAATGAATTGGAAAAAAACAAGGAACTAGTAATTGATGTAACACTAATTGACATATTTTGACAAGCAGATGCTGCTCTGGAGGTGCTCACCAGGCTGCATACCAAGAAATCTGGAGGAAAATACCTTGCCAACAAACTAGGGAAAAAAATCTATATCCAATAGAGTTTGGATTATTGAACAATATCACTACTATCACATATAAACAAAATCCTGCTGAAAATTATTAAAGAAAAATTGAAACAATGTATTGAGAGAGAACTTCCAGAAGTATAAGTTTGATTCAGAAGAGGCCATGGCACTAGGGACATATTAGCTAATATCAGAAGGATCTTGGCTGAAAGCAGAGAGAAACAGGAATGTCTATTTGTATCTGTGTGAATCACAGCAAACTATGGCTATAATTGATAAGAAAGGGAATCCCAGAAACATGCAAAACATGTACTTAGTCCAGAAAACAGTCGTCAAAAGAGACCAAGGAATCATTGTTACTGTTGTTAGGTGCCATCAAGTTGAGTATGACTCATAGTGACCTTATGAACAAAAGATCTGAACCTAGTCCTGTCCTGTACCATCCTCACACTTCCTAACACAAAAGAGCCCACTGAAGTGACTACCATTGCCAGTGTCTACCGGATCAATACATCTGACTGAGAGTCCTCCTATCCTTCACCTCCCCTCCACCCTTCTCAACATCAAACCCCTCTCCAAGAATAGCACCTCTTAGCAATATGTCCAAAGTATGTGAGGTGAATCCTCATCAACCATGCCTCCAAAGAGCACTCTGGTTGCACCTTCTCCATGATTTATCTATTAATTCTCTTGGTTGTCCATGGGATGATTAGTGCTCTTCTCTAACACCACAACTCAAAGACATCAATTCTTTTTTCTGTCATCTTTATTTATTGTCCAGGTCTCAGATGAATAGCTAGTAACTAGAAAGACTACAGCATGAATCAGATGGACCTTAGTCCTCAAACTGACAGTACTACTCCTCAATAATTTGGTAATTTGGAAAGGTCCTTAACTGCAGATTTCCCCAATATAACATATCTCCTTATTTCCTAACTCTTTGTACTAAGTGTGTTAATTGTGGATACAAGCACGATGCTGTTGACAGTTTCAATCTCCTCTCTATCCATCATGACACCGCTGATTGGTCCGATGCTAAGACTCTTCATTTTCTTTATATTGAGACACAATCCATCATGATGGCTGCATTTCTTGATCACCTGTAACACATGCTTCAGGCCTTTCTCGCTTTCAGCAAATAAGGTGTGTTATCTGCATATCAGAGGTTAATTGATGAGTCTCCCACAAATCCTTATTAAAAATTCCTCTTCATAGAGTTCTGCATCTCAGATAAATGTTCAGTATATAGATTTAACAGATATGAAGATTGAATACATCCCTGATGCACTTTCTTCCCAATTTGAAATCATTCTGTTCTCCTCTGCTCCGTTTGCACAACATCCTTTTGATCCAGGTGTTGGTTCTTCATGAACACAATCAAGAGCTCTGGGATTCCTATTTTTCTCAATGTCAGCCACAACTTGTCATGAACCCTTGGTCAAACATCTTTGCATAGTCAATAAAACACAAATAGACATTCTTCTAGTATTCCTTTCTTTTAGCCTGGATCCATCTGACATTAGCAATGATACTTCTGGTGTCACGGCCTCTTCTAAATCCTGTTGCTGTCAATTCATCGGCAACATAACAGCAACACCCTGATGGGGGTTAGCACAATGGAGATACACCACTCCGGGAGAGGATTAGAAAATCAATCTAGCTCAATTTTATTGGGACTGCAGCACACTTATATAAACAGGAAGACAGGATCATATGGACCACTCCCAGCTCAACAGACCTGACGGCCATCTTCCCAGGTAGTGAGCATCAATCCCAGCTAAACATACCTGACAGCCATCTTCCCAGGTAGTGAGCATCCATGCTAGTACAGCCAAACACAGGGGAACCTTCTCTACCCATTATTAAGATCGTTGGGAGACTTGCACTTATCTGAAACTTAGGTGCTATGTCCTGGCCAAAGGCCCTCCCTTCCTCCCCAATATTCCACAAAAAAATCCCACTTGAACGTGGTTCAAAATCAAGAAAAAGGAGTGCATCAGGAAAGCATCTTTTCTCCATACTTTTTCTTATCAATTTATTTTCTATTATTCATTCATTGTTTAATGTTTTCCTCCTCCATTTTCCTTCCCCTTTCCCTAGTCCACATTTCAATGCACCTCTAATTTTTAATTATTATCATACATATAATTATGCCTAAACATATATTTTTTTAAATTTATTTTTCTTTTCAATGAAATTTACAGAGACTTTGGGTTTCCATTCATTTATTTATGCACTTTTCTCCCCTCACAACACTTCACTCTAGTATACTACCCTCTTGGAAAAGTAAAAGAAAAATTCTTTCATTGTTTTACAATCCCTCCTCCCAGGTCCACTCCACTATATAGCCTTTGCTCTGCACTCCTGTCATGATAAAAATACCTAATAATTTTCCCTATAAAACAGTTTTCTCCCTCATCTGTTTCAATGCAGTATACATTATTGAACCCATCCTTCTAAGTATCCTACCAACCCTGAGGTCAGTCCTGGTTTACAACAGTGACATCATGCAGTATTTGTCCTTTTGTGACTGAGATACTTCACTCAGCATAATATCCTACAGGGTCACCCATTTTGAATAATATTGCATGAGTTGCTTGTTTTTCAATCCAGTATAGTATTCCATTGTGAGAATATACCACAGCTTTTCTATCCATTCATTTGTTGTTAGGCAATTAGGTTGTTTCCAACTCCTTGCTATTGTGAACAAAGCCACGATAAACATGGGTGTGCATATATCTGCTTGGATGGCAGTTATGGTCTCTTTGGGGTATATTCCCAATAGTGGAATTGCTGGGTCGAATGATATCTCTATTTGAAACTTTTTGAGAAGCACCATACTGCCTTCAACAGTGGTTGCACAATTTTACATTCCCACCAACACTGAGTAAGGGTTCTGGTTTCTCCATAACCTTGCCAGCATTTGTTGCTTGCTGTTCTGTTAAATTTTGCAATTCTCACTGGGGTGAGATTATATCTCATAGTTGTTTTGATTTGCATCTCTCTTAGAGCCAGGGATTTTGAACATTTCTTCATGTGTTTGTTAGCCATCTGAATGTCTTCTTTGGTGAAGTGTCTGTTCATATCCTGTGGTCATTTTTTATTTATATTTATGTTGATTATATCAATTCACCATGACCAAGTGGGATTCCTAACAGGTATGCAAGGATGGTTCAACATAAGGAAAACAAGTAATTCATTAAATTAACAAAGCAGAGAAAAGAACCACGTGATCCTATCCAATTGATGCAGAAAGGGCCTTTGACAAAATCCAGCACCCTTTACTGATTAAAACACTCAAAAAAATAGGACTAGAGGGGAATTTCTTCAAAATAGTAAAATATACAAAACTGAGAGCCAACTTTGTTCTCAATGGAGAGAGATTAAAAGCATTCCATTTAAGAATAGGAACTAGGCAAGAATGCCCAATATCACCTCTCTTATTCAATATTGTATTGGAAGTCTTAGCAATATCAACAAGAAAAGAGAAGGGAATAAAAGGTATCCAAATTGGCAAAGAGAGGTAAAATTATCTCTCTATGCAGATGATATGATAGTATACTTAGAAAACCCTAAAGACTCAGCAAGAAAACTATTGGACACAGTGGACCAATTCAGCAAAGTAGCAGGATACAAGATCAGCATACAAAAATCAGTTGGATTTCTCTGCAGTGACAAAGAGAATACAGAGCTGGAGCTAAGAAAAACAATACCTTTCACAATAGCTAATCACAAGATTAAATACTTGGGAGTAAATTTAACCAGAAGCATAAAGTATCTATTCAAAGAAAATTACAAATAATTACTACAAGAAACAAAAAGAGACCTGGAGAAGTGGAAGAATATCCCTTACTCATGGATAGAAAGACTCAATATTATGAAAATTACAATTCTACCAAAGGCAATTTACACGTTTAAAGCTATCCCAATACAAATACCAATCCCATTGTTCAATGAGATGGAAAAGGCAATCTCCAGTTTCATTTGGAGTGGAAAGAAGCACTGAGTAAACAAAGAACACCTTAAAAATAGAAGAAAGGTACCAGGTAATTCACTCCCTGATTTCAAATCCTACTACACTGTCATGGTGGTTAAGACAGCATGGTACTGGTACAATGAGAGACACATAGATCAATGGAGTAGAATTGAGAACCCGGAGATCAGCCCATCTATCTATGGTCACTCGATTTTTGACAACGAGGTGAAACCAGTTAAGTGGGGATATGGCAGCCTTTTTAACAAACGGTGTTGGAAAAATTGGAAAAGTATCTGCAAAAGACTCAAGCAAGATCCATACCTCACTCCATATACAAAATGCAACTCAAGGTGGATCATGGACCTAAGACTAACACCAAGGACTATAATCTTCATTAAAGAAAAGCTTGGAAGAATGCTAGAATTCCTAATCCACAACATAAATAGTCTTCCAATTATCCTGAAAAACCTACAACCAGGAGAAGATAAAATAGATGAATGGGATCTTCTAAGAATCAAATCCCTACGCACATCCAAAAACTTCTCCAACAGGGTAAAAAGGGCAGCTGCAGACTGGTAATGCCATATTAGAAAAGGGACTTATATCCAGAATTTATAAAATACTTGAGCATCGCAACAAGATAAAGGTGAACGGAACCTTTTAAGAATCAAATCCCTATTCACATCCAAAACTTTCTCCAACAGAGAAAAGGAAGACACAGACTAGGAAAAAAAATATTTGGTAATTACATGTCAGACAAGGGACTTATATCTAGGATTTATAAAATATTCACGCACCACAAGATAATGGGACACAGCCCAATTGAAAAATGGGCACAGGATATTAACAGGTACTTCACAAAAGAATAAATTCAGATGGCAAACAAACACATAAAGTAAAGTTCAAAATCCCCAGCTCTATGAGAGATGCAAATCAAAACAAGAATGAGATATCATCTCACCCCAGGACGAATAGCAAAATTTAACAGAACAGCAAGCAACAAATGCTGGTGAGGTTGTGGAGAAACTGGAACCCTGATTCACTGTTGGTGGGAGTGCAAAATGGTGCAACCACTGTGGAAGGCTTTTTGGCGCTTTCTCAAAAAGTTGCAAATAGAAATATCATTTAACCCAGCAATTGCACTCCTGGAAATATACCCTAAAGAAACTATAATAGTCACTAAGGCAGATATATGCACATTCATGTTTATCATAGCTTTGTTCACAATAACAAAGAGTAGGAAACAAACTAAGTGCCCATCAACAAATGAAAGGATAGAGAAGCTCTGATATATTCACACAATGGAAAACTACACTGCATTGAAAAACAAGGAACTCATGAAATATTATACAAAATGTGTGATCCTGGAGGATATTATGTTGAATGAAATATCTCAGTAATAAAAGGACAAATATTGCATAGTATCACATTTGTAAAATAAGACTGACATTGTTGTTGTTATGTACCATCGATTCGCTTGCGACTCATAGCGACCCTATGTACAAGAGCTCTAAATGCTGTTCTATCCTGTGCCAACCTAGCCATCTCAAACGCACTTATTCCCACTGCTCCAGTCACAGAATCGATCCATCTCACCAAAGGTCTTCCTCTCCTGCGCCGTCCCTCCACACTCCCAAACAAGGACTCTCTCCAAGGACCAGTCCCTCCTTGTAACATGCCCAAAATATGTGAGACGAAGCTTCAGAATCCTTGACTCCAGGGAATACTCTCGCTTCACCGTCTCTAGGACAAACCTGTTTGTCCTCCTTGCAGTCCATGGTCTATTCAACACTCTTCTGCAGCACCACAGCTCAAAGACATCAATCCTCTTTCTATCAACCCTATTCACTGTCCAACTCTCTGATGCATAGCATGCAATTACGAAGACTATAGCCTGGATCAGGCGCACCTTAGTCTCCAGCCTGACATCATTGCTCTTCAGTACTCTTGAGAGGTCCTTCACAGCCAACTTTCCCAATTCAATTCATCTCCTGATATACTGGCTGCTGTTACCAAGAGGGTTAAGTGTGGAGCCAAGTAAGTTAAAACTGTTAACTATCTAAATCTCTTCACCATCCATGCTGATGCTGCCAATTGGCCCAGTGGTTAGAATCTTTGTTTTCTTGACATTTAGCTTCAGTCCATAGAGGAAGCTGTAGTTCTTGATCTTCTGCACCAAGCGCCTCAGGTCCTCCTCAGTTTCAGCAAGCAGGGTTGTGTCATCTGCATAATGCAGGTTGTTGATGAGTCTTCCACCAATCCTGATGCCACATTGCTCTTCGTATAGCCCAGCGTCTCGGATGATCTGTTCTGCATACAGATTGAAAAGGTATGGAGACAGAATACATCCCTGATGAACCCCCTTCTTGATTTTGAACTATGTAGTGTCTCCTTGCTCTGTTCTGACAATTGGGGATTAGGGTTGGGAAAAGTCTGAGAAAGATGAGATAAATTATGAACATTGCATTGAAACAGGTGAGGGAGAGAAGTGTTTAAAAGGGATATATAATTAGGTATTATTGTCATGACAGGAGTCTAGAACCAAGACTGCATAGCAGAGTGGACTTTGGAGAAGGCATTGTATAACAATGAAGAATTTTTCTTTCACTTTTCAAAGAGAAGAGCTAACTGGAGTGGAAGGGTGGGTAGAAAGAAAAGTGCAA
>NW_006399894.1:4785365-4786021 GCF_000299155.1 Elephantulus edwardii
TATAAAGAATTTGAAAAAGAAAGGGTTGGTAGACATCATCTATTTCCTTCTCCTTGGTATTGGTTGTTGGTTGTTATTGCATAAATTTGAGTGACAGTGGTGTTAGTGGGTCTTCCTTGGGTGTGCATGGATATTATCATGTTGCTCAAAATATTGTATTTCAAGATAAATCTAGAAATGGCCTTTTTAACTTTGGAATACACCCTGTGTTTTCCTCACCTTTTAATATCCAGTGTAACAGAACCCGTGATCATCTAATTCAAAATGTCCCATGCCAATCTATCTCATTTTGCCAAAACCTGATATATCAATATTTAAGCGTTCCATTTCTTTCTTAAAGATATCTAGCTTCCCTACATTCATGCTTCTCGCATTTCAAATTCCAATTATTAGTTCTTGCTTCCAACTGTTCCTCCTCTTTTCTTTTTACAAATCCTTGGGCTCAGCATCAGTTGTCATATCTGTCAGTCTACTCTATATGTGCTCAACTGTACAAAGGTTTTTTCGAAGGCCTGATAATATTTCAGAAATTGATCATCAATCCTTGTTTCTTAACTGTCTTTATTTAAATCCTGAGCTTTAAAATAATTTCTTACTATCACAATATAGTGTGCTTTTATAAAATTAACAATAACTGAAAGGATAAATATTGTTAT
>NW_006399894.1:4786691-4796473 GCF_000299155.1 Elephantulus edwardii
AGGGGAAGACCCTCTATGAGGTGGATTGATTCAGTGACTGGGATAATCGGGATGGGTGTGTCAGAGGCAGTGCGATTGGCACAGGATAGAGCGGGGTTTAGGGCTGTTGTACATAGGGTCGCTACGAGTCACAAAAGCCTCGATGGCATACAACAACAACAACAACAATTAAATCATGTCTCAGAAAGATAAAATACCAGACTCTAAACAATTGGATATATAGCATTTTACTTCACTTAAATATTTTCTTTAAGAAGAGTTATTTGCTTTTCACTGTTTGCAAATACTTCATAATCTTTATGTGTAACCTGAAATGTATTTTCATTCTCTTTTTGTTTTCTTATGATAAGTAATCTGTGTTCATCTCTAGACAGATAGCATTCAGTCATACTACATATATGAGAAAATTTATCATTTCAAGAAACAATAAGAAAAAAATGTAAAGCTTCCCTGTAGACACTGGTGAATAATGAGACCCAACTTCAACTGAGATGCTTCAATAAATAGATATACCACTGGTAATGCTTATTTTCTTATGTCAGAAAAATTGGAAGACATCCATCTGGTCAAGAAACTGGATCTAATCCATATTTATGTCCGTTCCAGAGAAGGAAATTCAAGCAAAATCATTAAAATAAACATGAAAGAGTTTCTAACAATACCATTACCATTACATGCTAGCCACATTTTACTGAAGTTAATGTTAAAGCTATGAAAGTTCTACATCAAGAGATAACTGATAGAAGTTCAAGTAGGATTCAGAAGGGAATGCTAATTGCTTACATCAGCGGAACCTTGGCTGAGATCAGATAATAAAAGAAAGATACTTCTGTCTTATCAAACAGACCAAAACACTTCTTTATGTAAATGACAATTAATTCTGGACAATCTAATGAAAAACTGGAAATCTGGAATATCTTCTTGTGACCATGTAGAGTCTGTAAATGGATCAAAAGGTAGTTTTCTAAAAGAACAAGAGAGTAGTACTGTTTCAATTGCATTAAAGTTAATTCTGACTCTTGGTAACTTCATGAATGCAGAGTAGAATTACTCCTTAAGTAAAATGTTATCTTTTGGAAGCAGATCACCAGGCTTGTTTTACAAAGCATTTCTGAAAGACCTTTTAGTTACTAGTTAAGGAATATACCCATAATGTCATGCAGAGTCTCCAACACAAAAGAGATAAAATATTGTACTGTTGTTGGGGACCTTGTACCACCCTCAGAATATTACGAACCCTCTGTAAATCCAACTTAGTGAGCATTTTACTCTTTTTCAAAGACTCTCTAGTTCACCAAACAAGATATTCTTCTCCATGACTGTTGCACCTTATAACATGTCCAAAGTATATGAGACAAAGTTGCGTCATCCTCCGTGTTTAAGAGTGATCTCTCCATACATCTTCCAAGATGGATGGGCCATTCTGTTGGCATTCCAAGGATTTTTTTTATTTTTAGTTTAAAATATAATTCAAATACAATTCTTCTGTAGTCCTTTTTACTGCCTATTGAGTCAAGCTCAACTCATAGTGACCCTACATACAACAGACCTGAACTCTGCATATCCTGTGTAATCCTCATCATTTCTGAAACATTTGAGGACATAGCTGTAGCCATTATGTCAATCCAGCTCATTGGTGATCTTCCTGTCCTTTTTGAACTACCATCCCTCATACATGATATTTCTTTCCAAGAAATAGATTCATCTTGCAATATGCACAAAGTATTAGAAATAGAACTTTGCTGTCTTTGCCTCAAATTAGCACTATGGCTGTACTTTTCTCATGACATATGTTTGCTTTCTGTCAGTCCATTAGATAGTCTTCTCTCATCCTTGGCTGGGGAATGTTGGGGAGAAAGGGAGGACATCTGGCCAGGACAGATCACCTAACTCCAGGTAAGTGCAAGCTTCCCAACAGCCTTTAATACGGAATAGAGAAAGCTCTCCTGTGTTTGGTCATAAAAGCTTGAGAAAGCTCACCACTTGGGAAGATGGCTGCTGCATCTGTTGAGCTGGGAGTAGTCCACACGAGGTTGAGGTTATCCCATCCAATCTGCATGTCCCATGCCTACAAGCCCACCCTATCCAGTCTTCCTGTTTACTTGCTCATATTAAGTGCGCTGCAGCCCCCAATATAATTGAGCTGGTCTGACTCTCTGAACACCTTCCAGAGTGGTGTGTCTCTGTCATGCTTTCCCTCATCAGAGTGGTACTGTTCATTGCTGGTGAATGGACACTGACAATCCTTGTTCATTTTCCAGCTTTCATATGTATAACAAATGACTGAAAAAGACCATGGCCTCAATCAGGTACACCTCAGTCTTCAAATAGACATTGTGACTGTTCAGGTATTTGGAGAGGAATCTAATAGTATTACCCCCCCACCCCCCAATGCAATGTGTCTCCTGATTTCATTACTGCTGATACCAAGGTTTTGATATTTGATCCAAGCAAGGTGAAATGATTGACTGTTGACATGTCATCAGGGTGACATCATGGATGTCTTTCTCTATCATGTTATTGACTGTTGTCTCTGAAGTTATGACTTTTCTTGACGTTTATTTGAAATCCATACTGAATGCTATAGTTCATTTTTTTAATTTTATACTAGTTTATTCACAAACACAATCATTCGTGATCTCTCACAACAAGAGTTTCATGTCCTCCTCTCTATCAGAAAATAAGGTTATGTCATCTACATAAGGCTGATGTTGATGACTCTACTTCCAATCCTAATGTCACATTCTCCTTTATAGAGTACAGCTTCATGAATTATTTGCTTAGTATGCAAATTGATTAGGTATGAAGAAAGGATCCATTTATGATGCACACATGTAGTGTTAGTTTAAAATTTGACTATTCTATCCATTGTATTAGCACCTACTAGCCTCCAGCTATCTTAACTGTGGACACATGGTCTTACAAATAATCAGCAGCTAAGGAATTAATAATATAAGAGAGAGGATCCTTTCCATACTGTAGAGTGAAACTCTGATAATTAAGGTAGTGGAGAGAGAGTGAAGAGGTGTAGCCAGAAGAAGTCTGCAGATATAGCCACAGTTAAATGTTTTCTTGTTGGATTGAAACCTGGAAAAGCTGACTTATAACAGCTCTGAAATAAAGTTTAGTGGATGATTGAAGAAACCAAAGGCTTCTTGCAATTGTGCTGCTAAACTGAAACCTATCATTAACTAAAGAATCAATGTTAATCTGGCTTGGGACTGTTGGACTAAACCTGGACTTTTATTGGTGACATTCTTTGCCTCAACCCAATCACCAAAATATTTCTCTTCTAAATGCCACAACTGTGAGTAAAGTTTCTGAGTCTTGGAATGAACTGTCAGACTCAATGATTGGTAACAATAGATGCAGGGTGTGTAGGATGCATGTCTGACTATGTAGCTATTTGTATGGCACTATAGACGTTATTGACAGGGCCGTTCCTTTTATGAAGTGGGGAAAAGTCAGACTTTGCCACCCTCATATTGAATCTGCTACTTTTCAGTACCCTTCCTGCTCTTAAACCACACAAAGCTTTCTTGTTTTATTACAAAAACAATTTCTTGTTCTAGGTATAGACTCCTTATGATTTGTCCAATTTAATAACATTGTTAATTTCTTAACTACTGTTTCCATGAGTGCAGATGATAGATTTTAAGAAAATTAAATTTTGGATCACTTTAGCCCCCTCCCTCCCAATCATACTATTGGTTGTTTGTCAAGTTGTGGGGATTGTTTGGCTTATTAAGGGTTTGTTGGTTTGGGGTTTTTTTCCATTATATTGAGGTACCATTTACACATGTTCATCTGTAAATGCTTAAGTCTTCACCTTTAGTAAAGATATTATATTTTTATGCCATTGGTACCTAATAAATGATGATGTATTCTTCTTCATACAGTACAACTTCTTTGACATTTTCATTATAAAATAACACAAACCTTACATACTCCTTTTCTGATTTTTAACCATGCAATATCCCCTTAGTTGTTTGAAAAATTGTTTCTAGGTGTACATACAAATTACACACGAACACAACCAAGTGTTCCAGAATTCTCATTATTTTTAATGTTATCTATATAATAACATAAAGAAGCATCTTTACTACTATCCTCCACTTCATCACATTATACTGGTAATTTGGAGCCATAGTTGGAAAAAGTGACTGGTAGTATTTTATTCATTCACTTTATGTTTTCACCCTGAAGACTAAAGAAATAATCCAGGAATATAGAGTAGATTAATTAAAATATGATAATAAATTGGGACTAAGTTCCATTATCAACTTGTGTCCACAAGAATATTGGCTATCTGGTCTCTGTGTGAATGTTGCCTGCATCTATGCTCTAACATTGCCTGTGTCTCCACACTTGAACTTTATCCCTGTGTGTTCTTACATGCAGTCAGTTAAGGAGGTACCTGACTTAAAAATTTTACAGAGTGTTTTGTACTGGTCTCTTGTCTTGAGCACTAGACCACCATACCACTGCTTAACAGGGCCCTATTCCCTCTTAGTGGAGCTACTTGGCCCTGCCCCATAGACCCATGAACATGCCTGAAGGACCTTCTCTGGCTGTGGGAACACTCCTGTTCATTGTCTGGAAGCCCACTGGGCCTTATCTTGGGAATCCTCATCCGGCTGCCTGAAAGTCCTGGCCCTGCCACCCAGAAGTCCTGCCCCACTGCCTGGAAGTCCTGACCCAACACTTGGAAGTCATGACTGGGAAGCACTAGACCCAATATCTGGAGGACTTAGCACCACAGCCTGGATGCCCCAATTCCACCACCTGTAGGATGGTCTGCTGAACTGTACCACAGGCATAAGTATCACAAGTGACTCCATTTCATTTCCTCTCCCCTAATAAAGCATGAGCTGCCTTTAGCCTGGAGCACCTTGGACTGGCTTAGCTGCAACAGTTGTCTGACAGAAGAGGCTGCTAATTTACAGGTATTTTCTTTCCTAAACTGAAGCACATCTTCTCTTGAGTAAAAACCCAGAGAGTACCCAGGCAGAGTAGCTTTCCCACCCTCCTCTAGATCAGTGACATGAAACCACAAGCCTACTATCTCCTTAGATGTGAACAACTCTACCAAAGAAATGTCACATAAGAAGCATGCTACCTCACACCCTACAAAACAGTATGTCATGCCCAAAAAGTGACACAACATCAATAGATTTCCTGAAGCCAGAAAATCTTATGTAACTTTCTGACTCATAAATTAAAAGAACAAGGACTGATTATCTTTAAGGGGTGAAAGACAAACTTAAAGAATTATAGGACACTGCAAGAAAACCAGGAGGAGTTTAAAAAAATCCAAAACAATGCAGATTTAAAAAATGGGGCATTAGAGGCTCTAGGAAAACAAGAAACCACAACCCAAACATTAGGATCAATGTTTCAGAAGCTGTCAACATAATGGAGGGACTGGTGAACAGAATTGAAGAAATGGAACACAGAATTAGGGAAATAGAAAATAGGATTATCACCAATGATCTGCTAGAATCAAAAATGGAAAGAAAAAGGAAGGAAAAAAAAACAACAACTAAGAAAAATGTGAGACACCATCAAGAGAAATAACATTAACATAATCAGATTCCCAGAACAGGTAGAAGCAAGTAAAGGGGGGGGGGAAGTGTAGAAGAATTACTAGAAGAAAACTTTCCAAGCACAATGAAGAATGAAAGAATATATATTAAAGAAATGAGCAAACATCATATAGAATATAATCCAAAATAAAAACACCAAGAAATACCATAGTCAAATTTGCCAGAACCAAAGATAAGGAGAGAATTCTGAAAGCAACAAGGCAGATACAAGGAGTAACCTATAAGGGAAAGCAAATAAGATAAAATGCCCATTTTTTTCAGCTGAAACCATCCAAAAAATAAGACAGTGGAATGACATATATTGAAAACTCAAAAGGACATAACTGTCAACCAAGATTATCAAGCAAAACTATCCATCAAATATGAAGGAGAGATCAAGATATCCTCAGAAAAATGGAACCTAAGGGAGTTTACAAGAATAAGATCAGTGCTGCAGAAAGAACTGAGAGATGCCACAGAAAGCAGAATGAATCAAAATAACAAGCAACAACACCATAAAGAACTCAACAAAAATACAGCAATATAACCTTGTATCTGAATAAACATACTGAATATGAATAGTTTAAATGCACCACTGAAGAGAAAAAAAATAATAAAATAGCAGATTGGATAAAAAAAAAAAAACCCAAACAAACAAAGAACCAAACCAACCACATCCATCAATATGTTGTCTAAAAAAAATATACCTGAAAAGTGAAGATAAAAAAAAAAGATTAAAAATGAAAAGGGTGGGGGAAAAGATACCAGACAAATGGGAACCAGAAAGAAACGAGAGTAACATTATTCATCTGTGATAAAATAGATTTCAATGCAAATACCATCATAAAGGACAAGAATGGTAACTACATGATGCTTAAAGTGTCAAAGAACAAGAGGACATAACAATAATAGATATCTATATACCAAATTATAGAGCTGCAAAAAATATATAAAACAAATATTAACAAAACTGAAAAATAGGCACCACAATTATAGTAGTTGGAGAACTTCAATACATCACTCAAGAAAAGATAGAACTACCAGAAGAAAATAAACTCAACAAAGATGCTGAGGAATTAAACCACACAATAAACCAACTTGACATACACACACACACACACACACACACACACACACATGCAACCCAAAAAAGCACAGTTTATCTTTTTCTCCAATGTGCATGGGACAGTCTCCAGAATATATCACATTTTAGGTCACTAGGCAAACATCAATGCATTAAAAAACATAGAAATAATACAAAGAGTCTTCTCAGACCACAATGTGACAAAATTATAAATTAATAACAAGAGGATAAAGAAAAAAAAAAACAACACATACATTTGGAAGCTGAACAGCACCTTGCTTGAACATAAGTGTGTATCAGAAGAAATAAAAAATGAAATTAAAAAGTTTCTTGACACAAATGACAATGAAAATACAACTTACCAAAACCTCTGGGAAACAGTCAAAGACATATTCAGAGGTCAATTTATACCAATAAGCAAACACATAAAAAGGCAAGAAAAAATGACCATTGACTCTCTAACCCAACATCTCAAACAAATTGAAAAAGAATAGCAAGAAAACTTAAACCTAAAGCCCTCTAAAAAATGTAAAATTATGAAAAATAGGGCAGGCAAAAATGAAATAGAAAATAGAAAAACAATTGAAACCATCAATGAAACCAGGAGTTGTTTCTTAGAAATCATCAGTAAAATTGACAAACCACTAACAAAACTAACCAAGGAAAAGAAAGAAAAGACACAAATCATCCAAATAAGAGATGAAACGGGCACTGTCACAACAGAAAAAAACTAAATAAAAAGGCTAACATTGGAATATTATAAAAAAATACTAAAACAAATATGAAAACCTAAAGGAAATAGACAAATATTTAGAAGCTCACAACCTATCTAAATTGACAAAGACCAAAATTGAACAGACCCATTACAAAAGAAGGAATTGAAAAAGGTACTAAAACAACTTCCAGACAAAAAGAAAATGAAAAACAAAACCCCACAAAACCCTGGATGTTTTATCAAACATTCAGAGAACTGTCATCATTTCTATATAAAGTATTTAAGAATATAAAAAAGATGGAATTCTCCCAGACTCATTCTACGAAGCAAACATATCCTTGATACTAAAGCCAATAAAGACACCATCAAAATAGAAAAGTATAGGACAATATGTATCATGGAAATAGATGCAAAAATTCTGAACAAAATCTTGGCCAATAGAATCCAAGAAACATAAAAAAAAAAAAATTCAACATGACCAAATGAGAGTAATAACAGGTATGAAAAAATAGTTCAACATAAGACAAGCAATCAGTGTAATTAATGACATTAACAAAGCAAAAAACAAGATACGCATGATCCTATCAATTGATGCAGAAAAGGGCCTTTAGACAAATCCAACACTCTTTCCTAATTAAAATACTAAAAAAATAGAAATACAGGAGAATTTTCTGAACATTGTCAAAAGTGTACATGCAAACCCAAGGGTCAATATTATTCTCAATAGAGACAGAGTAAAGGCATTCCCTTTGAGAACAGGAGCAAGGCAAAGATGCCCCTTATCACCTCTCCTATTCAATATTGTATTGGAAGTCTTGGTGATAACAGTAAGACAAGAGAAGGAAATAAGAAGTATCTAAATTGGCAAAGAGGAGATAAAATTATCACTATATGCAGAGTATAAGAAAGTATACTTAGAAAACCCTAGATATTCAGCAAGAAGATTACTGGATATAATTGACCAATTGCAAAGTGGCAAGATACAAGATCAACATTCAAAAATCAATTTGATTTCTCTACAGTGGCAAAGAGAATATACAACTGGAGCTAAGGAAAACAATACACTTCACAATAGCTAATTACAAGCTTAAATACTTGAGAGTAAATCTACCTAGAAATATGAAGGATCTATTAAAATAAAGTACAAAACATTTCTGCAAGAAACAAAAAGAGATCTGGAGAAATGGAAAAATCTTACTTTGGGATAGGAAGACTAAATATTGTCAAAATGACAATTCTGCCAAAGGCAATCTACAAGTTCAATGCAATCCCAACACAAATACCAATTTCATTCTTCAATGAGATGGAAAAGGCAATTTCCAATTCAGATTTCATTCCAATTTGGAATTTCCAATTCCAATTTAATTCGGAGTGAAAAGAGACCTTGAATAAGCAAAACACTCCTTAAAAAGAGAAACAAGGTAGGAGGCATCTCACTCCCTGATTTTAAATTTACTACAATGTTGTGGTGGTCAAGACAGCATGGTACTGGTACAATGGCAGACTCATAGATCAGTGGAATAGAATTGAGAACCCAGAAATCAGCCCATCTACCCATGTTTAACTAATTTTTTACAAGGAGATGAAATCAGCTAAGTGGGGAAATGACAGCATTTTAAACAATTTGTTTTGGCAAACATGAAAAACTATCTGTAAAAAATCCCCCAAAACTCAAGCAAGACCCATACCTCACACCATACACAAACACTTTCTCAAAGTGGATCAAGGTCCTAGGACTAAGACCAAGAACTATAAAATTCATCAGAGAAAAGCTTGGAAGAACTCTAGACAATCTAAGCCACAGCATGAACAGTCTTCTAAGCATCCTGAAAAACCTTGAACCAGGAGAGTATAAGAACCTTCTAATAATTAACTCCCTATGCACAGCCAAAAACTTCTCCAACAGAGTAGAAAAAAAAAGCCACAGACTGGGAAAGAATATTTGGTAATAACATGTCTGATAAGGGACTTATATCTAGAATTTATAGAATACTTGAGCACCACAACAAGATAAAGGTAAAGAACCCAATCGCAAAATGGGCACAGGATACGAACAGAAATTTCACCAAAGAAGACATTCAGATGGAGAACAAACACATGAAGGAATTTTCAAAATCACTAGTTCTGTGAGAGATGCAAATCAAAGCAATTAAATATTATCTCACCCCAGTAAGAAGAGCAATATTCAACATAGTAGCAAAGAACAAACTCTAGTGAAATTGTGGGAAACTGGAATAATTATTCACTGTTCATGGGAATGTAAAATGGTGCAACCCCTAAGGAAGGCAGCATGGTATTCTCTCAAAAAGTTGGAAATAGAAATACCATTTGACCCAGCAATTCTATTACTGGAAGTATACCCTAAGAATCCAGAACTGCCACTAAGCAGATGTATGCA
>NW_006399894.1:4797100-4798165 GCF_000299155.1 Elephantulus edwardii
GGCACCAGTAGTCAGTAAATTAAAAGACGTACTGTGATGGGAATGTCTGGTGTTAGGGACCTCTCCAAAGTACTGAAGAGCAATGGTGTCACTCTGGAGACTAAGGTGACTCTGATCCAGGACACGGTATCTGCAATCACTTGTTATGCATCAGAGATTTGGAAAGTGACTAAGGTGGATAGAAGGAGAATTGATGCCTTTGAGCTATGGTGCTGGAGAAGAGTATTGAGGGTACCAGGACTGCTAGGAAAATAATCAGATTCATCCTGGAGAGGGTTAAACCAGGTGGCTCCTTGGAGTCAAGGATTCTGAGGCTTTGTTTAACATGCTTTGTATATGTTTTAAGGAGGGACCGGTCCTTGGAGAGGGACATCATACTTGGCAGATTGGAGTGACGGTGCAGGAAGGGAAGTCCCTCTATGAGGCCGATTGATTCAGTGACTGGGGTAATTGGGATGGGTGTATCAGAGGCAGTGAGATTGACACAGGACAGAGCAGAGTCGCTATGAGTCGCAAGCGACTTGATGACACATAACAACAACAACAACAACAACAACAACAACGACACTGTATTAGAAAATTATTCACTCAATGATCTCTCTCCAAATTCTTGAGGAGCAACAGTGCCAATTTGAGGTCTAAGGTACACCTGATTCAGGCTATGGGTTTTTTTCATACAATGGAATACTACACAGCACACAGGAGCAGTAGTTTTGTAATTACTACCTAACTTGGGAAGGACTGGAGTATATTATATTGAATGAACTAAGTCCCACAAGGACAAATGCTGTATAAACATTCATGTAGAATGAGTATGAGGATACAAGGCAGGGGGAGAGGGTGGAAATAGAGGGTTAAGGATGGGGAGGTAAGGTGTTAATTATAGGATTGTACAATTCGATGGGTGCGTGAGGTAACAGTAATGAGAAGGATTTTTTGTAAAAACAGTGTATTAAAATGTTGTAAATAAATAAGAACTTTTTAAAAGAGCTAGATAATGAATAAGATGACAGAATAAGAATTGATGTATTTGAGTTTTGGTGTTGGAGAAGAGTACTGATGATC
>NW_006399894.1:4798502-4805115 GCF_000299155.1 Elephantulus edwardii
GACTGGATTTGCATAAGTGAAAAAATGTACTGGATTCATACTTCACACCACATATATTAGAATGAATTAAAAACCAATCAAAGAGCTCAACGTAAGAACTGAAAGCATAAAACTATTGGAAGACAATAATTGTAAGTGATCTACTTGGAAATTTGTGTTTTATTATGACTAGATTATTACAGAATAAATAAACTTGTTAGTAGGATGTAGGAAATGGGTAGTTTGGGAGAGATGTATGCTTATATGTATAAGCATTCACAAAAATGAACCTATGATCTTGAATCTATCATACCTGAATGCAAAAACTAGCTCAAGAATACATTTGTTACATTCAACACTGATAATAAATAAAACAGATGAGCTATGAGATTAAATTAAGGCTATCATCCATGAAAAATTAAAACATCATTAAAATGAAAGTAGGAAGTAGGAAGAAAAGACCAAAATTGATGTGGTGAAAAGACTCTGAATATCGTAATAGAATGCTGAGAAGTCAAAACAAAGGGAAGAAATGCTAAAGTTAAAAAGCTGAATAGAATATTTTGTTTTATTGATTTGCTTGTAAAATTAATATAATTTGTGTTTCATACTATTCGTTATTCATTTTAAAGGAGATTTGAGAAGTCAGAGAAAGAATTACACAGAAATGTGCAAAGAACTGGAGCTAGAAAACCAAAAAGGAAGAAGTCATTTGGCTTTTCCAATGCTGAAGCAACTGATGAATGAAGTCACATCATGAGTTGCACTGTAGAAGTATTTAATGAGCAAAATATTGAACAAAGCAGGAAACACCAAAAGAAGATGGAGAAAATACACAGAGTCATGAAACGATTTCAAAAAGTAGCATGTTATCAAGAATCAGTGGTAATGAAAGAAGTTTAAGCTGAACTGGAGATATTGACAAAAAATAAAGACCCAATAATTGATGTGTACAATTGAGATGTATCAACAAATGCAGCACTGAGTGTGCTCACTAGGCTATGCCAAAAAAAAAAAAAAATGAAGACAGCTACCTGGACAACTGACTGGAAGAAATTCGTATATATTTCCATTCAAAAAATGGTGATCCAATAGAATG
This sequence comes from Elephantulus edwardii, assembly GCF_000299155.1. Lineage (NCBI taxonomy): Eukaryota > Metazoa > Chordata > Mammalia > Macroscelidea > Macroscelididae > Elephantulus > Elephantulus edwardii. The sequence goes on from NW_006399894.1 coordinate 4,799,581, forward strand.
TCGAAATACTTGAACAGAATTCATTAATATCTCAGTCAAGTAAAATATTGATAAAAATATTTTTTAAATGCTGAAACTATTCTTGGAATTAGTGTAGTATCGACAAGATAACTGAATAGTTAGTATCAACAAGATACTGTTGGAAATTAAAATGGATTAATAATAATCCATGGAAAGACACATATCATTGTTGTTATTAGATGGATCTTAGCTGAAAACAAAGAATACCAGAAATACGTTTATTTGTATTTTATTTACTATGCAAAAGCATTTGACTGTGTGTATCATACAAATTATGGATAATATTGAGAAGAACGATAATCCCAGATCAAACAATTTAACTGTGTTGTTGTTGTTATGTGCCTTCGAGTCCTTTGCGACTCATAGCGACCCTATTGACAACAGCCCTAAATCCTGCTCTATCCTGTGCCAATCGCATTGCCTCTGACACAACCATTCCGATTACCCCAGTCACTGAATCAATCCACCTTATAGAAGGTCTTTCCCTCCTGAGCTGTCCCTCCACCCTACCAAGCATGATGTCCCTCTCCACGGACTTGTCTCTCCTTACAACATGTCCAAAGTATGTCAGACGAAGCCCCAGAATCCTTGCCTCCAAAGAGTAGCCTGGTTTAACCCTCTCCAGGATGAATCTGTTTGTTTTCTTGGCAGTCGATGGTAAATTCAATACTCTTCTCCAGTACCGCAGCTCAAAGGCGTCAATTCTTCTACTATCCTCCCTACCCATTGTCCAACTCTCTGATGCATAACAAGTGATTACAAAGACCATGGCCTGTATCAGGTGCACCTTAGTCTCCAGAAAGACACTGTTGCTCTTGAGTACTTTCAAGAGGTCATTAACAGCAGACTCTCCCATCACAATACATTTTTTTATTTCCTGGCTACTGGTGCCAAGAGTGTTGACCATGGAGCCGAACAAACTGAAGCTGTGAACAATCTCAATCTCTTTGCCATCCATCCTGATGCTACCGATTGGTCCAGTGGTGAGAATCTTTGTCTTCTTGACATTGAGCCCCAGTCTTGACATTGAGCCCCAGTCCATACTGAAGGCTGCAGTCCTTGACCCTCTGCAGCAAGTGCCCTCAGTTTCAGCCACCATGGTTGCGTCATCTGCATAACGCAGATTATTGATGTATCTTCCACCAATCCTAACGCCACGCTTCTCCTCATAGAGCCCAGCCTCTCGGATAATCTGCTCTGCATACAGGTTGAAAAAGTATGGAGATAGGACACATCCCTGGCGTACACCCTTCCCAATTTTGAACCATGCAGTGTTGCCATACTCTGTTCTGACGACTGCCTCTTGGTCCAAGTATAGGTTTCGCATTACCATGATTAAATGTTCTGGGATTCCCATTCTTCTCAGAGTCAGCCACAGGTTGTTATGATCCACACAGTCAAATGCCTTTGCATAATCAATGAAACACAGAGAGACATTTTCTGGTATTCTCTGCTTTCAGCTAAGATCCATCTAACATCAGTTACAATATCCGTAGAACTACGATCCTTTCTAAACGCAGCCTGAACTTCTGGCAATTTTCTGCTGATGTGCTGTTCCAGTCGTTTTTGGATAATCTTCAGTAGAATCTTGCTTGCATGTGAGATCAATGATATAGTTCTGTAGTTTCCACACTCAGTTGGGTCACCTTTCTTTGGTATGGGAACAAATATAGATCTCTTCCAGTTAGTTGGCCAAGTGGTCGTTCTCCAGATTTCTTGGCACAATTTGGTGAGCACATCCACGGCAGCATCTGTTAGCTGAAATATGTCAATTGGTTTACCATCTATTCCGTACTCCGATGAAACGTATAGACAGACCATTTCCTGTTATGGCATACTTATTCATATAAGCTCCTTTCGTTTTTTTAAGTTATATAGACTCTGTATTGATCTTTTTTTTACATTACTGAAATTTATTACTTATCCATTTGTCTTATTTTCTTCTTTAATTTCATTCCTAGATTAAGACTTTTAATGATAAAACTTCTTGGATGATAAAAAAAAGACAAAAACAAAAAAAAAAAACTAACAAATTTTTCCAAAATTTTTAGATTCCAATGGAATCTAAAAAACGATAGGGAAAAATGTATTTGTTACTTATAACAATACCAGTAACTGTAGCTTTGCTTTCTGAGCCCTAATTCTACAAGGTATCATGAATATGATACTGCACAAGCAGTGAGATTATTTCTGTTTAGGGAATTCGAACCTTTGTAATGCATGATGATAAGCATCTTTTGCTCAGAGAAATAGGTTGTAGTTACCTTTCCAAGTTGATTTTTTTGCAGTCATTTTGTAAAAATGTGTCTGAACTAAAGTGCAATCAGTGACTCCTTCACAAGCTGAACTAAAATATGGAAGATTCATGGAAAGGTATCTTACAACAAAATTTACTGATTTTTTTTTTTTACATTTAAAATTTTTTATGGTTTTTTAAAAAAAAATACTTTTATGTTGTTTTGCTTACAAAATTTGTATATATTGTGTTTCAAATTATTCTTCATTAACATTGTGTTTCATACAATCTTTCTCATTCATATGTTTCATAAATGAATCACCATTGAACCTTGCACATTATTAGTCTGTCTTTTCAGGACCCTGCTGGATACTTCCCATTTTTTCCACCCTCTCTTACCACCCATCATATTGTGCAAACCTGTGGTTTCACCCCTACCAGCCTCTTTGTTTTTCCCTCCACGCCCCCTTGGCTCTCACATGTTGTACTAGTTACTCTTCTATTTTTACAATAATGATCTTATGCACTATTCATCCTTATAAGACTGAATTAATTCACTCAGCCTAATGTCTCCAGCCTAATGTAGTATCTTTTTGAAAATGTTGTCCTGAGTGCTGCCTAGTATTATATTATTAATAGAAAACAAGTGTCTCCTATTTTTATTATCCCCTTTTCTGAGTGTGATGATTTTTGTTTGGTGAAGAAGGAGAGCATTCACTTCCTAAACAAAATGGCTCTTTAAACTCTATGAACTTTGAGAAACGATGATAGTTATAAAAAGACTTCAGGCCTTTTATTCACAGGGTTGCTATGCATCTTGCTTGACTTGACAGCAATCAACAACAACTCATAAAGTGATTAGTGTGATCATTGATTTATATTTTCTTCTTCATAATATACAACTTAAAGCTTTTGGATTTCCTTTATCATAGATGTATGGCCTTTTTATTCACTGATATCATTAAATATTTTCTAAATTTCATTATAATTAGGAAATATAAAGTATCATTTTCAAACTTTAGACTAATAATTAATTTCTTTTGTTAGTAATAACCTATTTCTATCACAGTTTATTACATATTCCCTATAATTTAATTCCTGTGAAATTAATTGAGACACTATTTATAGTTCAACACATGATCTATTTGGGTGAATATTTCATATATACTAAAAATAATGTTTATTCTATTATTATTTGTTGAATTTTTCTATATATATCAACAAGATCAAGTTTATTAATCTTGATCATAATTTCTCTATATTATTTTCCTTTATAAAAAATCTACTTATTTTGTCCATCACAGGACGAAATAGGTTAAACCTCTCATTCTGATATTAATAAGAGTAATTGTTGCCATTGAGTCATAATCTGTTCATAGTTGACCCTCCAGTAAGTATTCAGGGATTGTAAATCACACAAGAGGTGACTGACTGTTCATCTTTCTCCCATGTAGCAGTTAGTAGATTCAAATTGCCTGCCTCTGGGTTGGTAGCAGAACTCCTGGACCACTAGGCTACCAGAGCTCCATCTTTCTAACATTAGATTTACTAACTGATCTTTTAGAAGTCTGTTAATTTTTATTTATCTAACTTGAAGCTATTTTACCTGGAGATAAATTTCTACAATCTGCCGGTAAATTGAGTTCTTCATTATTTTGAAATATTTAGCCCTTATTTTTAGAGACTCTGCTTGGCTAATATATCCTTTGCCTGATATTAGTTTGTTGTTGCTGGTATGTGCCACTGGGGTACTTTTGACTCATAGAAAGCTTATTTACATTAGCTTTCAATCATTCCCTAATTTAAGCCAATTTCATCGTCTCTGGCAGACTTAATCCCATTTCTCCAGTCATTGAGTCAATTCATCTCATTCTGGATATTTCTCTTCTGTGCTGTCCTTCTACCCTTTATCAAATATTTCTGGATTGTTGACTTTGTGGATTTTTAAAAATTTTATTTTAAGAATCTTTAATGTCTTTAAAATCACATAACATTCTCTAAGTAAAATAATTGTCCCCTGTTAGGGCTTGCTAATGTGAATATCCATGTTGAAGCTGAAGAAAAGTCCAAAAGAAGCAAAATATGATCTTGAGGATATCCAACCACAGTTTGGATCCTGTATCTAGGATAGATTTGATGCATTGACATTAAATAACAGTGACAAAGACCAAATGAGTTGAAGAATAATATCAAGGATATCATACGTGAGGAAACAAGCAAATAAACAAAAATTGTAAGAACAAGAAATAAGGGAAAGACCAGAGTAGATACTGAAACTAACTCTATAACAGAGGGAAGCTAAAGCTAAAGGCAGAAATGATGGCATCATAGAGCTGAACAGAAAAATGCAAAGGGCAACTTATGAAGTTGTTATTGTTGAATGCTGTTGAATCGAGCATGACTCAGAGTGACCCTATGAACAAAAGGCCTGAAGCCTTTCTATAATTCTAGTCATTTCTCAAAGTTATAGAGTTTCTAGAGGCACAGTGTTTAGGAAGTGGATGTCACTCCTGCTTCCAAACTCCAGAAGACAAAACAAAATACTACAATCAAATGTGCTAAGTTAAGAAATCTAAAACAGAAAAAAACCCCAAAAAACATATTTACCATTTCTTTAAGTTTGAGATGAAGAACTGAGGCAGAGATTCAAGCCTTGAATTACAATATGAAGGATTATTATTATGTGCTGTTAAATCATGGACAACTCATGGTGCCTTTACGTATGCCTGACCTGTCCTGAGAAAGTATTACTGACTCCAACACACTTACCCCTGTTACCTCAGGTACTGTGTCAATACATCTCTTTTATGGTATTCTTTTCCTGTGCCGCCCCTCCATATTTCCAAATATTATGTCCTTCTCCAAACAGAGGTCCATCCTGGCCACATGCTCAAAGTATGGGAGATACAGCTTTAAAATCTTAGCTTCCAAGGAGAAACTTGATTTTACCCTCTTGAGAACAAACCTGTTCATTCTTTTGGTCCATAGTATGTTCAAGACTCTTCTCCAGCACCACAACTCAAAGGTATTAATTCTTCTTCTGTTGTCCTTAGTCATTGTCCAGCTCTCTGATTCATAAAAAGCAATTGCAAGGACCATGGCTTGAGTTAGGCACACCTTAGTCTTTGTACTGACATATTTGTTTCTCAGTGCTGTTGAGACTGAAAAGAATGGGAATCCCAAAACACTTGATTATGCTTTTGCTCAATGGAAGGAATATACTGAGTCATTGTATCAAAGGGAATTGGCAGATACAGAAGAATTTCATGAAATAACAT
>NW_006399894.1:4806560-4810824 GCF_000299155.1 Elephantulus edwardii
GATTGGCACAGGATAGAGCAGTGTTTAGGGCTGTTCTACATAGGGTCGCTATGAGTCGCAAATGACTCAATGGCACATAACAACAACAATATACTTGCATCAGGTGGCAGTCATCAAAATAGATCAAGGATTCACTGCATATTTCAAAATCAGGAAAGGAGTATTCCAGTGATGCATCATATCTCTTTATCTTTTCCATTTGCATGCAGAACAGATCATCTGGCATGTTGGCTGTAAGAGGATGAATGTGGCATCAGGATTGGAGGATGATTCATCAATAACCTGTCTTATGCAAATGACACAACCCTGTTTGCTGAGACTGAGGAGAACCTGAAGTGCTCACTGTAGAAGATCAAGGACGACAGCCTTTAATTTGGATTGAAGCTGAACATTAAGAAAACAAAGATTCTCACAACTGGGCTGATTGGTAAAATCATGATAGAGAATCAAGAGATTGAGATTGTTAATAGTGTCAACTTGCTTGGCTCCACAATCAAGACTCTTGGTACCAGTAGCCAAGATATCAAAAGAAGAATTGTTTTGGGAAAATCTTCTGTCATAAACTTCTCCAGAGTACTGGTATGACCAACGTAGAGATTAAATTGTGCTTGATCCAGGCCATGGTCTTCACAATTACTTGTTATGCATCAGAAATCTGAAAAATGACTAAGGATGATAGAAGAAGAATCGATGCCTTTGAGCTGTGGTACTGGAGAATAGTATTGAATATGCCGTGGACTGCTAGGAGAACCAACAATTGCATCCTGAAGAGGGTGAAACCAGGCTGATCCTTTGAGGTTATGGTTTTGAAGCTCTGGCTGTCATACTCTGAAGTCTAGTCCTTGGAGAGGGACATCATGCTTGTGAGAGTGGAAGGACAAAGCAAAAAAGAAATATTCTGGATGAGATGGATTGATTCAGTGACTGGTATATTGGTGGTAGGCATGTCAAAGAGAATTAGCTCAAGATGGAGCAGGGTTCAGTGCTGTTGTACATAGGGTTGCTATGAATTGCAAGCTACTCGACAACACATAACTTCAACAAGAACTCTTGAGAATTCCCTGATATCATATTTTCCCAGAGAAATTAATCTTTTCATTTCCTGACTGCTGGTTCCAAGAGAGTTGATTGTGGAGCCAATCAGGCCAAAATTGTTAGGAACCTCAATCTCTTCTCCATTTATCATGGCGCTGCCAATTGTCCTAGTGATGGGAATCTTTGTCTTCTTGATGGTGAGCTTTAATTCTATTGAAGACTATAATCCTTGATTATGTGCAGTAAGTGCTTCAAGTTCTCCTCAGTTTTAGCAAACAAGGTTGTGTTATCTGCATATCACAGGTTGTTGAGTTTCCCTCCAATTGTGGTGCCACATTTCTACTCAGATGAGGGATTATAGGAGCAAAATACTCAGTGAGACAGGAAGCATCAGCAGAATATGGTAAGAAAACAAAATCACTACACCAAGATGAATTGGTGGATGGCAAATCATTTCAGGAAGTAACATATGTTCAAAACCCAATAGTGCTAAAGGTAAAAGTCCAGGTTGCATTGAAAAAAAAATCTGTAAAAAAATGTTCTATGAACTGATGGATAAAACCCTTTTGGCAAATATATGCAGGCTTAGACATGATCACTTGTCTATACCAAGCAATTTGGAATTGGACAACATTCATATTTGTACCAATTTTGTCCTCTACTTGTCCTTAAAAAAAATAAAGAGGAAGATTACCAAAATTTCTTTGAGTATTTAAAGACAGTACAATGTGTGGATAGTAAGTTGTACCCACTGATATTTAGATTGTCTTCAATATCTTAAACACAGTGCTACCATTGTTATAGTTAAGGACTGATGAATTGAATACAATTCTTAACATGTCTACTGAACTTGTAGCTGCAGGGACTGTGTCAATCCATCTGGTTGGGGGGCTTCCTCTCTTTTGCTGACCCTCCACTTTTCCAAATATGATGTCTACTTTCAACCTCTTCTAGCAATATGTCCAAAGGAGGTAAGACAAAACTTCCCCATCTTTGCCTCTAAGGAGCACTCTGGGTGCACATTCTCTAAGAAATCTTTGTGCTTTTGACAGACCATGGGTATAGAGTTTGTCTTTCAGTAAGGCTTTTTCAGCATTATTTGAATGTGGATAATTAACCCATGTGGGTGGCAGGACTATGCCAATTGGGCATGTAGGTTTATCCAAAAGATATTGATAATTTACCATTCCACAAGATGATTGGTCAGTCTCAACAAGTTACAAGAGGATTGACTAATCTAATCAATACATTGAACAGCCCTAGATGCCGAGGATGGAAGATCGTCCCCCACCAGAAAAGAGAATTCTTTCCCCAGTCAGGGAAAAGAGACCTTCTTCAACCAAATGAAATGTATGAAAGTTATGGCTGAACTGGAGAATTGACATTAGATGGGACTTTTGGGGGACAAGGTGAGAGGTGAAGCCATTTGTGGCAGGACTTGAGAACATTTTTGAACAAATGGATGGAAAACAAACATTGCCAGGACTGAAAACTTTATTGGACAACTGGAGCAAAAGCCAATATTGGTGAGACTGAGAAAATTGTTGGGCAATTGAGGGAAGAGCCAATATTTACAGGGATGAGAATTTTGTTGAACAGCTGAGAAGGGAAGTCAATATTGGCAGGACTGAGAAATTGGAAACACATAACTGTGAGGCTTGAGGCTGATATGCTTGTGCGCACATTTTGGGAGATGCCTTGACCGTATTCCATTGTTAATCTGGATTATAAACTTTTGCCATTTCGAGCTGCATTTTGAAATCTTCTGTTCAGCTCTTTAGTATCTTAAATTCTTCCTTGTGCTTTGGCCTCTCTGTGCTCCAGTGCAATTTTCAGAGTTTCTTTTAACATCCATTTTGGTCTTTTCTTCCTCTTCTGTCTTTGTAATGAATGTTTGCCTTCTTCTTGGATGATACCCTTGATATCCTCCCACAACTCATTTGATCTTCATTCATTCATGTTCAAGGCCTCAAACCTATTATTCTTGAGATGGTTCTGAAATTCAGGTGGGGTAGACTAAAAGTTGTATTCTGATTCTTGTGGATTCAGTTTAGTTTTCTTCAGCTTCAGCTTGAACTTGCATGTGAGTAGTTGGTTTTCTGTTCCACAATCAGCTCCAGGCCTAGTTTTCACAGATGATATTGAGCTTCTCCAGCAGTTCCTTCCACAAATTTAATCTATCTGATTCCTATACATCCCATCAGGTGAGATCCATGTGCATAACCTGCGTTTATGTCTCTTAAAAATGTGTTTGCGGGGAGACCAGAAGATGGCGGAGGTGGAGAGCACAGTGTGAAGAGCCAGAGGAATAGCAACCTGCATAGACAGGATACCAGAGAGTACTTTATGCTCCACAGAGACTTACCATCACAGCGTGAAGCGAACAGTAGGATTTTGAACCAGAACTTTTGCTAATACATTATTTTAGAAGCTTTAAAAACCGGAGTCCTGCCTGCCTGCCCTGCAGCGGTCCCGCAGCAGTCCCATCGCAGACCCAACAAAAGCTGGAATCCACTAGCTAAGCTGAGCTGCATTGAGACTCACATGAAAGGAAAAAGGTTAGTGGGGAAATCAGCTGAATTCTCTTAAGCCCACTAAAACCTGGAGGGTCTGAGGTGTGGCGTGGACAATAGGAATCGAATCATAACTTTTGTCTAAACTTTTAGTATTGGAACTGCGGGAACAAAGCCATGTGGAATCAGCAAAAACCGGAAGCCACTAGATGAGCTTCTAAGAGGCCCATTTGAAAGGAGAAAACGTAGTGGGGAAATTGGCTTATTTCGCTTAAGCTCCACTAAGACTCAGTGGGTCTGTTGCGTGATGTGGACAGTAGAAATTTGAATCAGAACTTCTGCTGGAGTGGACTCAGAACAAGCTAATAGCCTCAGTTGCAATCCGGACCACTTTTCGGTCGCACTGCAGATCGGCAAGTGCTGGAATCTGCAAACCGAGCTTCTGAGGGACCTATTTGAAAGGGATAACCTTTGTGGGGAAAGTGGCTGAATTTTCTAAAGCTCCACTAAAGCCCAGTGGGTTTGTTGCATGATGGAGACAGTAGGAATTTGAATAAGAACGTTTGATGGATTAGAGTCGGAACTGTACGAAATCAGCCTGGGTTGCATTCTGGTCCACATTTCAGTGTGCACTCCAGATCAGCAAAAGCCAGAAGCTGCTGGACCCATTTGAAAGGGGAAAGCTTAGTGGGAAAATTGGCTGAATCCTTTTAAGT
>NW_006399894.1:4819157-4841593 GCF_000299155.1 Elephantulus edwardii
TTCAACCTGGAAAGGGTTAAACCGGGCTGCTCCTTTGAGGCAAGGATTCTGAGGCTTCGTCTGACATACTTTGGTCATGTTGTAAGGAGAGAACGGTTCTTGGAGAGGGACCTAATGCTTGGGAGAGTGGAGGGCAGGTGCAGGAGGAGAAAACCCTCTGGGAGATGGATTGATTCGGTGACTGGGGGCAATCGGGATGAGTGTGTTGGAGGCAATGAGATTGGCATAGGACAGAGCAGAGTTTAGAGCTGTTGTACATAGTGTGGCTATGAATTGCGAATGACTCGACGGCACGTAACAACAACAACATAAACTTTTGACGTTCTCAGTATGGTTCTGTGTGTTCTATGCTATCACATTGGATTTTGAATCCAGTAAAGGACTAAAATTGGTCCTGAGATGAATAGAAAGAGACATCATAGTATCAGGAGACTGTCTGGCCTCTTGGCAATTGGTTTTGCTTTATTGATGCTATGGACATGGACAGTTACCTTCTGTGAAGTAGGTATAGGTCAGATATGGAGTTCCCAAAGTGGCTGTGGCTCTTGCTTTTTCAAATAATTCGTTATTTAGTATTCTCCTCCAACATCACAGATCAAAGGCATCAATTATCCTTCTATTATCCGAATTCATTGTTCAGTCTCAGATGCATAGCAATTGACTGAAAAGATCATGACCGAAGTTGGGAAAAAAGGAAGATCCTGTTATGGTCAGGCACACCTTAATTTTCAAACTCATTGCTTCTGTGTAATGGAGGGACCCCTTGATAGCCGACTTGCCCAGTACATCTTCTGATCTCTTGTCTGTTGAGATAAAGAGTATTGACTGTAGATTCAAGCACAGTGAAAACACTGACAATTTCAATCATTTATCTATGCATCATAATATTACTTAACAGTGTTGAGGTGTTTTGTCTTCTTCACAATGAGTTGCAATCTATATTGAAGACTGTAATTTTTGATCTTTTGCATCAAGCTTTCCAAATGCTCCACCATTTCAGTGAGCACGGTTGTGTCATCTATATAATACAGGTTGCTGGTTAGTCTTCTTCCTATTATGATGCCATCTTCTTCTTTCATAAAGTCTAGATTCTTGAATGATATGCTCAGCATACAGATTAAAAGGTATGCATAAGATATAATCCTGAGGTACATCTCTCTTGAATTGAAACCATGCAATGATCCCCTTTTTTCCCCATTCAGACAAGAGCTTCTTGGTCTAGGCATAGGTTTCATATGAGAATAATTAAGCATTTTGGTATTCCCATTATTCTCAATGCTAGCCATATTTTTTATGACCCACATAGTCAAATACCTTTGCTTAGTCAATAAAGCACAATTAAACATTTGGTCTGGTATTGTCTGCCTTTAGTGGAGATTGATATGACGTTAGCAATAATATTCCTGGTGTCACTGCCTCTTCTAAATTGAGTTTGAACTTCTAGCAGTTCTCTGTTAATGCACAGTTATAGAAGTTTTGGGACAATCTTCAGTCATATTTTGTTTACTTGTGATGTTAATGATGTTGTTCAATAATTTCTAGATTCTCACCAGCAGTCAGAAGATCATGATACATGTGTTGGATCACACTTATTAAAAATACAAACTAATATGAATGTCTTCCAGTTGGTTGGTCAAGCATCTGTCCTCCAAATTTCCTGGCATAGACTAGGGAGGAGAATGCCTAGGGCTGTATCTGGGAGCTGAAGCATTTCAGTTGTTAGTCCATCAGTTCCTGCATTTTCCCCCCCTGACACCTTCAGTGAAATTTTAATTTATTCCATCATTGTTTTATTTTCATATGGTACTTCAGGAAATATTTCAATGTCACTAGATTCTTTTTCTCTTTGCTACAGTCCCTCTGTATTCCTTCCATCTTTTTTTTTTTAGTGCAGACAATACTCTTTATTTTTTTGTTAGTTTTTTTTTTTAAATTTTCTACTAGTTTATTGCATGATTCAAAATTGGGAAGGGTGTACGCCATGGATGTGTCCTGTCTCCATACCTTTTCAACCTGTATGCAGAGCAGATTATGCGAGAGGCCGGGTTCTATGAGGAAAAGTGTGGCGTCAGGATTGGTGGAAGATCTATTAACAATCTGTGTTATGCAGATGATACAACCCTGCTTGCCGAAACTGAGGAGGACCTCATGCACTTGCTGCAGAGGATCAAGGACTGCAGCCTTGAATATGGATAGAGGATCAATGTCAAGAAGACAAAGATTCTCACCACTGAACCAATTGGAAGCATCAGGATGGATGGTGAAGAGATTGAGATTGTTCACAGCTTTAGTTCGCTCAGCTCCCCGGTCAACACTCTCGGCACCAGCAGCCAGGAAATAAAAAACAACAACAACAACAAAAAAAACCGTATTGCGCTGGGAAAGTCTGACAGCACAGGAGGGGAAGACCCTCTATGAGGTGGATTGATTCAGTGTCTGGGATAATTGGGATGGGTGTGTCAGAGGCAGTGAGATTGGCACAGGATAGAGCAGGATTTAGGGCTGTTGTCCATAGGGTGGCTATGATTCGCAAAGGACTCGAAGGCACATAACAACAAACAACACCTAGTTTATTTATACAATTCGAATACATTGTTTTCTAGAACAAATTCTTTCAAATTCCCTCACACCCCCATCAAATTTTTCAACCCTATGATTAATCTCCACCTTTCCCTGCACATCCTCATCCTTTGAACTATTACCTAACTTGGGAGGAAGTGGAGAGCATTATACTGAGAGAACTAACTCATTCCCACAAGGGTAAATATTGTATAAAACAATCTTTTTTTATTTTTCCTGGACCATTCAAGATTTTACACACAGTGTCTCTCAGTATTGCAAATAGAGATTTACTTTTCTGTTCTTTTAAATTAATAAATGAAGAGTGATTCTTCCTTTTTATTTTCAAACTTCTACTCTGCACATTTTATTAAAATACTTTATATTCTCAAACTTCTCTTTGACATTCTATGGTCATTTTTTTAAAATTGCTTTGTCATCTCTTCATGCCATAAAAAGAGGAATAAAATACATTAACAACAGAAAACCAAAAATAGAGCAAAATAACAAAAGCAATAGCTGATCTTTAAGTTGCTAAAGCAAATTAATAAACACTTAGCCAGACTTATGGCTATGTAGACAAAACAAAATTACTAAATTTGAAAGAGGGGATAGAGTGCCAATTCTTGTTTTTGGCAGCTTGGATTAGTTTTATATCCAATTTCAGCTCTAGTGTTTTGACAATTTTATATAATTCTCTGTCTTTGCTTATTAACTGGTACACTTTTAAAAGCATTTTGCATCCCACAGCAGTTGAGCAATGAAGAGGAGATATTTAGGGAGACAAATTGAGAAATATTATAAATTCTTGAGAAAACACAAAGATAACAAAATAGCAGATTGTCTTTTAATAGTTTTAAAAGATGAGGCTTGCAGATACTACAGTATAACAAAAAAAAAATACTTGTGATATATTTGGCATTCTAAGATTTTGAGTTGGAATAAAATGAGTTTACCAAAGACAAATGCATAAATATGCTAAAAGCACACACACCTTAAAATATTCATTTAAAGAAATAGGTGCTTTTGTTTTTCAAAGAGTAATAAGTTTAGAGGTAAGCAGATCTTCATTTAGAGTCTTAGGACTTTGTTTTGCTTTTTTATACCCTAGATTTGTTCTTTCTCTCTGCTTAACATTTGGCTTTTTGTTACAGAGTTATAGGATGTTTGCTCTAGTTTAACCATGTATCCATATTTGAGGAAAGAAATTTGGGTGATAGGAATAAATTACTTTTCCCTTTCCTAACTATCCACTTTTATTTGGCAAACACAGATATTTCTTAAAACAAAGTTGTGTGTGTGTATATTTTTTATATATATAAATATATATGTAATTAGTAAAAATTTATTTAAAATCCAGTTTTGGAAAGCAGTACTCAATGAGTATGGGATTATATGTTTATATGTCTGGATTAGACAAATCATGACTCACTTTCTCAGATCTTCTTTCTGTCATTGGAAAAAAACCTTGAGTAAATAAGGCCAGTGTCTTTACCAACAACATAAGTATAAATCAGCATTTTAAAACTGAAACTTTATGGAACAGCTTTAGATTCCAGAGAAAGAAAGGATTCAAGAAGATATAGATGCTCCTTCTATAAGATTGCTTCCCTCATACAAATACTAATTTTACTTTCTTTATTATACCTTCAGCTCTTGAATGTATTTTTTCTGAACACAAGATGAAGAAATTAAAACTTGTAAGAAAAAAAAAGTTTATTCTTCTTTTAATTGGAGTTGGTTTTAGGTGTCATGGAGTCATTTCCCACTCATAGTAACCCTAATCAAAGCATTGAAAAAAGAAACACTATTCGGGTTTGTACTATTATTATAATTATTGTGTTTTCATCACTTTGTTGTAGCCACTCTATTAATCCATCTCAATGATAGTCCTCCTCTTAGTGCTGACATTTTATTTTACCGAGCTTGATGACATCCCCAAGATACAAAAACCTAGGTCTCACCAACCTTGGTTTAAGATGGCATTCTGGCTATAGTTTTTCCTGGAAGGAATTCTTTCCTCTTCTAGCAGAATATTAAGCATTCTCAAAAAGAACATCTTCATAGATTCATTCTTATTAGGTTTTCTTTATTCTTTCTCTTTCACTCAGGTCAGGAAATTGAAAAAAAAAAAAGAATACTGTTTTAACTAGGTATACCCTACTTCAGAAAGTGGAATCTTTCCTATATTTTTATTTTAAATAAGACTTTTTCAATACATTTGCACAGTGGAATACATTGCTTGATTTCTTTACTGCTGTTTCCGTTCATGTTTTTGTATTTAAAAATAAAATGAAATCCTTGGCAACTTCAATCATTTCTCCATTTATCAAGATACTGCTTATTCATGCAGTTGTGAAGATTTCTGATTTCTTTATATTGAGGTTTAATCCATATTGAAACCAACTCACAGCTTACCCTCCAGTGGATTTTCAGAGATAAATTACTCTGCAAGTGATAGCCTATCTTTCTTCCATGGAGCAGCTGGTGGATTTGAACCACCTGCCTTCTAATTAACAGTGCAAATCCTTAACACTAAGGCTCTGGAACTCCCTGTTGAATGCTATAAACTTTCAATTTCCTTAGTAAGTGTCAAAAGTCTTCCTTTCTGGAAGCAAACTTACTTGTTTGCATATCTCATGTTACTTTTCTTCCAATCCTGATGTTACATTTTCCATCATGGTTCAACTCAGCATACTGATTGAATATTTATATTGAAACAATAAAACATTACCAATGAGGGAGTTTTTCTTTTGCTTTTCAAGGAGAGGAGCAAACGGGGAGGGGGGGGAGGGGTTGGTGCGGGGAGAAGGGTGCAACAATGAATGAATGGAATTCCAAAATCTCTGTAGATGTTCATTGAAATGAAAAATAAACAAACTAAATTAATTAAAAAAAAGAATGAATGGAAATCCAAAAAACAAAAAAACATTACATTGACAGGGACTTGTCAGAAGTTCAAGCTGGACTTAGAATAGATTTTGGCTACAGGGATGTTGCTGATGTCAGAAATCAGAAAATATTAGAAGAATGTGCACTTGTGTTTTGTTGACGATGCACAGGCATTGGCCTGCGTGGATCACAACAAAGTATGTTTAACCTTAAGTTGGATGGAATGTCAGAACATGTAAGTGTGCTTACATCTGTTATGTCTACACCTAGACCAAGAAGCTGGTGTCCAAACAGAACAAGGGAAGATTACACATTCTAAAATCAGGAAAGGTGTGTGTGAGGGATATATATCCTCTTTCCATACTCATTCAATCTGTAGGCTGAGAAAATTACTAAAGAAGCTGGACTTTGTGAAGAAGTGTGCCATTCAAATTGGAGGAATGCTCATCAACAGCCTGTGTTATGCAGGTGATGTAACATTGCTTACTTACTCAAAGTGAGGATGCTTAGAAGTGCTTGCTGTCTAGGATCACGGACTGTAGCCTTCAATGGGGGTTACATCTCAATGGCAAGAAAACAAAACCTCACCACAGGACTAATAAGCAACATCATGATAGATAGGGAAAAGATTGAAAATGTCAGTGACTTCATCTTATTTGGATCCACAGTGAATATCCTTGACAGCAGCAGTCAGATGATCAGGAGATACAGAGGTTTGGGAAAGTCTGCTTCCAGGAATCTTTCCAAAGTCCTGAAGAGCAATGATACAAATTTAAAGACAAAGGTATGCCTGACTCAACCCACAATATTTCCAATCACCTACTATGCATCTGAGAGCTAGACAACGAATAACAATGACAGAAGAAGAATAGATAGGTTTGTGCAGAGGTGTTGGAGAAGAGTATTGAATACATCATAGACTTCCAAAAGAACAAACAAATATTTGTGGGTGAAAGTACAACCAGAATATTTCAATGAGGCAAAGTTAGTGAAGCATTGTCTGTTATATTTTAGACATATTCAAAGAGGATATTAGGAAAGGGACATAATGCTTGGAAAGCTGGAGGGCCAGTGAAAGAAAGTAAGATGTTAAATGACATGATTTGAAACAGTGTTTGTGGCAATGAACTCAAATGTAGTGAGGATAGTAAGAATGGCACAGGAAAACAAAGTTTTGATCATTGGATCACTAATAGTCATTCTTGACTCGATGGGACTTAACAATAGTAATGAAAGGATAATCTGAAGTACGACTTTCCTGATTGAAAATTAGTCCATATCCCCTTGCTTTGTCCAAATGACTAGTTCTTGGTCTAATTACAGATTTTACATCGACAAAATCATTGCTGTTATTAGGTGTTAATGTGAGTAAGACCTATAGCAACCCTATGAAAAACAGATCTGAACCCTATTCTATCCTGTGCCATCCTCACACTTATCGACACACTAGAACCCATTGTGGCAGTGACTGTGTCAATCCATCTGGTTGAGGGTCTTTTTTTTTTTCTTTACTGACCCTCTGCCTTTCCAATTATCATGTATCTCTCCAAGGAACATCCCCTCCTAGCAATATGCCCAAAGTATGTGAGGTGAGGCTTTATCATCTTTGCTTCCAAAGAACACTCTGGCTACACTTTTCCAAGACATATTTGTTTGTTCCTTTGGCAGTCAGTGAAATGTTTAGTACACTTTGTTCCTACACCATAGCTCAAAGGCACTGATTCTTGGTCTGTCCTCTTTATTCATGGTTCAGCTTTCAGGTGCATAACAAGTGATTGGAAAGATGATGGCCTGAATAAGATTCATGTTAGTCCTCCCACTGAAATCATTACTGCTCAAAAACGTGAAGATATCTCTAACTTTCCCAGTGTAATACATCTCCTTATTTCCTGACTGCTTATATATTATGGATCCTCGTAAGAGGATGTTATGAAATATCGTAGCTGTTATGAAATATCAAACTTCCAAATTTTATACATAATTTGCTGTGGCCTATAGAATGGAACTCCTTTACGTAATTAATAATTTACCTATTAATCACAAATATCTTTTTTTAATTTAATTTAGTTTATTTTTCATTTCAATGAACATCTACAGAGATTTTGGAATTCCATTCATTCATTGTTGCACCCTTCTCCCCGCACAAACCCCTCCCCCCCCCATTTGCTCCTCTCATTGAAAAGCAAAAGAAAAACTCCCTCATTGGTACACAATCCCCCCTGCACCTCCCCAAACCCCACCCGCTACCCCCAAATATAATGCACTCTGCAACCCTCATTGCATCCTCCTACAATAAAAATAATGCCCTAAAACATAATACTTTTAGACTATTCTCCACCCCATAGACTTCAATGCCGTAAACATATTTCATCCAATTTTTCTCAGTCTTACCCCCACCCCAATGCCAGCCTCATTCTACAACAGTGGCACCATATAGCATTTGTCCCTTTGTGACTGAGATACCTCACTCAGCATAATGTCCTCCAGGGTCACCCATTTTGAATAATATTGCATGAGTTTCTTGTTTTTCAATGACAAATATCTTTTTTTAAAAGACACTGATGACAACTTTACACACTGATCTAATCTGATGGGCTGCATAGGAATCAGATTGACTACATTTGTGGAATAAATAAATGGATGAGCTCAAGATTGGTAGTCAAGGGGAAGTCTCTGAATCAGTACATCAATTACTCGTATGCAAGTTAAAATTGAGGAAGAAGAAAATAAAAATAAATCCACAGAAATCAAGATACAATTTTGAATCCTTTCCATCAGAATTTCAAGATCATCTAAGAATAGGTTTGAGTCATTTAACACCAGTGATCGAAGACCAGATGAGTTGTGGGATGATATAAAGGATATAATACATGAAAAAAGCATAAAGATTATTGCAAAAGTGATTAATAAATTATTATAAATTATCTCCAAATTATTGAGGAGTAATGATATCAGTTTGTGGTGCATCCTATTCAGGCCATAGTCTTTATCATTACTATTATCATTGCTATTGTATAGCAACACATCTGAGAGCTGAACAATGAATTAGTATGACAGAAAAATAATTGATGCTTTTGAGCTATGGAGTTGGAGAAGAGCATTGAACAGCCCATGGACAGCCAAGAGAATAAACAAACATGTCTTGGAAAGTGTGCAGGTGGAGTGTCTTTGGAGGCAAGAATGATGAGGTTTTGCGTCACATGCTTTGGGCATGTTGCTAGGAGGGGCTAATACTTTGAGAACATGATGTTGGGGAGGGTGGAGGGTTGGCGAAGGAGAGGAAGACCCTCAACTAGGTATATTGACAAGGTTACTGATGCAATGGTTTCTTGTGTTTCAGGAACTGTGAGGATGGTACAGTATAGAACATGGTTTAGATCTTTTGTTCATATGAATCATACTCAAAGGACGACATGTAACAAAAACAACAACATTGCCATGGGGTTGAAACTGACTCATAACTGACCTTGTAGTGAACCTTCAGTGGCTAAAACTCAAGGGAGGAGATTGAACATTCTTTTTTCCATGGACATGCAGGTGGATTCAAACTGGTAAAAGGTACTATCATTGGATTAGCTCCATAACTCCCTAGGGCCTATACAATTAAAGTGTGTGTGTGTGTGTGTGTGTGTGTGTGTGTGTGTGTGTGTGTAAATAAAATGAAAGCTTTACAGTAGTTATTTAGCTTGTTTATTTTTAATAATATCCATGACCATGTTTTGACTATTAGACTATATTGAATTTTAGGTGACCCTGGGGTACAAGAGTGTAAAAAAATCAGTTGCTATCCAAAAGGTCAGTGGTTTGATTCTACCAACTTCCCTGTGAATAAAAGATGAAATAATGTCCTATAAAGCTTTATAAACTTTGAATCCTTAGAAACAGCTCTACTCTGTCCTATGTGTTCACTCTGAGTCAGAATTGACTTATCATGGTAGGTTTTAATTTGTTCCCTGGTTTTTAATAAAGTATATTCCATAGGATGAAACTTCTGCAATATTACTGATCAAAAGGGTGTTTTTTCTTAAATTAACATAAAAATTCTTCCATACATTACTATGGATCTTGGTTGAAAACAGAGAGTACCAGAGAAATGTGTATCTGTGTAGCATTGACATTTGATTATATGGATCACAACAAACTTGGTTAACTCTGAAAAGAATGGGAATACCATATCACTTTATCATGCTTATGTGAAACCTATACTTTGACCAGGAGGCAGTCATCAGAGCAAGGGAACACTGGATGGTTCAAAATTTTGAAGAATGTATGCCAAGGATGTAACCTATCTCCATACCTATACAATCCATATGCAGAACAGACCATCTAGGAGGCTGGGCTCTAGGAGTAGAAAGGTGGCAGGATTGGAGGAAGACTCAGTCACAATTTGCATTATGCACATGACACACCCAGCTTGTTGAAACTGAGGAGGACCTGAATTGCTTGCTGCAGAAGGTAAAGGACTGCAGCCTTCAATATAGATTGAAGCCAAATATCAAGAAAACAAAAACTCTCACTACTGGGCCTATTGGCAGCATCATGATAGACAGTGAAGTTATGGAGATTGTTAAGAGCTTTAGTTTGCTTGGCTCCACAATCAACACTCCTGGTACCAATAACAAAATCAAAAGACAATTTGCACTGGAAAAGTCTACTGTCAAGAATCTCTTCAGAGTACTGAGGAGCAACAATTTCAGTCTGGAGACCAAGATGCACCTGATCCAGGTTATAGTTTTTGCAACTTGCTATGTATGCATCAGAAATCTGTGCAGTGATTAGGGATGATCGAAGGAAAATTGATGCCTTTGAGTTATGGTGCTGGAGAAGAGTATTGAATGGACTGCCGGGAGAACAAACAGAGTCGTCCTAGAGAGGGTGAAACCAGACTGCTCCTTGGAGGCAAGGATTATGAAGCTTCACTTGACATACTCTGGATGTATTATAAGGAGGGACCAGTTCTTGGAGAAAGGCCTCATGCTTGGGAAGGTGGAGGGAGAGGACAAGAGAGAAAGACCCTCTATGAGGTGGATTAACTCATTGACTGGGTAGGTGTGTCAGAGACTATAAGATTGGAACAGCATAAAGCAAGGTTCAGCCCTATTTTACATAGAGTTGCTATGAGTTACAAGCGACTGGACTGCGCATTGCAACAACAATAAATGTTACTAAGTTTTAAGTGCTTATAATTGTGATCTCTTTGACGCAGTAGTGGCATCCACTTCCTAAACAACATGCCTGAAAACGCTATGAACTTGATAAATGTCGATAGTTATAGAAAGGCTTCACGCCTTTTGATCATAAGGTCGCTATGAGTTGTGCTTGACTCGATGGCAATTAACAACAACAATTGTGATCTCATTAAATGTTATACAAGTGCATTGAAATTATTATGTTAAATTAAGATAGAATGTGTACTTTGAAACTTAAACCTGTTTATTTTATGCAGTTTTCTCATGAACAGGAATAGCTTTCTAAAGCCATACATATATTCAGATAAAATTTACTGCCATCAAGTGGATACTCACTCATAGAGACCCTTTACAACAAAGTAGCTTTAACTTCTGCCTCCCAAGACTGTTAATTGCTATGAAAACAAAGTGTCATATCTTTCTCCCATGAAGTGGCTGGTGGGTGAAAACAGCTGACATTTCAGTTAGCAGAGCTTAATCAGTGCAACACCACGACATCTCCTATTTATATAGCTATATTGTCCTTTTTCCAAATTGCCTGACTTTTGATTCATGTGCAAAGTTGTGAAAAAGATTTGATCACCTAAATGAATTCTCACACTCCTTCAAACTTCCTGTTTGTTTGCACCCTATTTATTTGAGAATTTATATTTAGAATTCTCAGGGAGTAAGAAATATAAAGGAGAAACATCTGTTCCTCTTGGCAAAATTATTTAATGCTTTTAAAAAAATAAAATTGTAAGGTCAAGAAAATACCCAGGGATAGTTTTCTTATCTATGGGATTTGATATTTCTTTTTTGTAATCTTACCCTAAATGCAGTGTTTTCAAATGCTCACACAAACAAACTTTTAAGAAACTGTCCAAATGGCAAAATCAATAGAAACAATTGTTTTCTTTCTCATAACAGTTTTATCAACTCATTGAGAAGAAAGAAAACTTCTCCTCATATTTGTTCAGTCTTTCCCATGTTTCTTGTCCATCCTATACTCTGCCTAACTTTAGATTTTATAAGAATGAATAAAATGTTTTAGAAAGAAAAGTGAGATTCTTTTGGTATAAGATGATCTGGTTTCTCTCAAGTTAGCTAAGGTAAAAATTGTAAAGTGTATTAATTTTTTTTTTTGCAAGACCAGAGGCTAAATCAACTTTTAAAGAAATATACTGTATAAGGTCACAGTTGAATATGGTATTGCTTCTGTTAGTTCTTGCTGGGCAAGTCCTCAAGCACACAATTCCCCTTCTGAGTTGCCATTATCTGGCACCTTAGGGAAAGAAGTGATAATTTTAACATCACTTCTCTCTGTCCATTGTTCTATTCAAAAATTTAAAATTCATTTAAGCCTGTGGGACCAATTATTAACATTATTTGAAGGCTGAAAATAGCCTCAAGAAAAGACAAAGTCTTTAACATAATTATTTATTTTACAGAGGCTACCTCTATTGTCTTTTGCATGACAGAATTAACACTGTTACCAACAGTTTTGGGAAATCAAAGATCTTGCTAATGGGAAGTTACTTTAAAATAAAGGCAGCTTGCATATTATGTTAATTATGGTTTGAACGGCCACCTCCTATTACTAGGCTTAACAGGGTCAAATATAAGAACAATTAAAACAGTTTATTGAAGGTATGTAGATGCAATCACTTTTACAATTAGGATAAATGGCATTAGTCATTAAAAACAAAGCAAAACAACAAACCTGTGCAAAGTAGAATGTTTTTACATTACTTTAAATGTAATTGAGATAACATATAAAGCAGGTAATGTAATATTGTTATATGGGAATGATGCTTTAAAAAGAACATCATGCTTTGAAATATGAAGATCAGCAAAAGAGAGGAAGACCCTCAGGGTGGTGGATTGACATGGTGACTGTAACAATGGGCACAAGTATATCAGAGTGTGCAGATGACACAAGATAAAGAAAGAATCAGATCCATTGCTCACAATTTTCCTATGATTTGTCATTGTGTCTATGACACCTAAGAACAATGCAATTCTTGCTACTTAGTATGCAATCGAGCAATAGTAATTGTTTATATCAATTTAGTGACTGCAACATTTACCAGACTACATAAGAAAGGTAGTTTTTGAGTATTCATTATATAAGGAATATGCTTTCCCCCTGTGATTAAGATTAATTTTAATTTTGTGACTTCATTATACACAATACCTATGACTTAATTTTAAGAGTTTAGGTTTCCTTCAACTCATGATGTTGTTTTCCTTGAGGACTTATGTGAAGCCACGGTCAACATTTAGAGGCAAGATATACCTTACAAAGGTCATGGTCAAACATTACAGTGGTTTGTTCACACTGTTAATTGATGGTAGGCCTACAAAAATCATTGCTTCCTTTTGACACATGCTTTATCATGCCATAGACTGTTCTG
The DNA here is from genome assembly GCF_000299155.1 of Elephantulus edwardii. Lineage (NCBI taxonomy): Eukaryota > Metazoa > Chordata > Mammalia > Macroscelidea > Macroscelididae > Elephantulus > Elephantulus edwardii. Next base: position 4,832,194 of record NW_006399894.1, read on the forward strand.
TGTTTGCTAGATTGTTACATCATCTTTATGGATATAGAGTATAGAGGGAAATATTTCATGGCTACTTGAACCATGATGAATGCTAACAGGATATTTTTAAATTGTCTCAAAACTATCTATTTGGAGAACCTATGCAGATTTATCTTATGCTTTCATACAAGGCAACAGATATAAGCACTTTAATTCTGGATGCTTCCTGAAAGTAATTGAAAAGGAACTATTTAATCTGCTTTTAAATTTTCCAAACTAAAATATACTAGTAACTCACATACCCTCCCCTCGAATGGACACATGCAAATAATCATCAAGAATCTAAACTCTTATTTAATTTCTTCCTCTTTCACTGAACTGTGCCCATGATTGCATTTTTAAAAGATCCCAATGGATCTTTCACATTTCCTTTATCCCTAACATCTACCAAATTGTGCAACCCTGTGATTCCCCCTCTGTCCACCCTTACCCCTGTACTCTAACCCCTTATACTCTTGAGCTCCCATCTACATTTTACAAGTTATCTTTTTATTGTTACAAGAATGATTTATGAAATATTTGTTCTTATAAGACTGACTTAGTTCACTCATCAAAATGCTTTCCAGATCTCACAAGTTGTGTAGTATTTTTTGAAATGTCTAACTGTACCACAATATCTCAAGACATTGAACTGTGGTTGGACTTTGGGCTGTTTCAATGTTCTTGCAATGAGAAATAATGCTGCTATGATCATTGATGTATAAATCTCTGTTTATATCTCAGTTCCAATTTCCTTTGGTATGCTCCTAATAGTACAATAACTGGATCATAAGGAGTTTCTATGTTCAGCTTTTTGAGGAAGCATCAAACTGACTTTCAGAGTGGTTGTACAATTTTACAATTCCACCCACAGTATATGACAGTTTGAACCTCTACACATCATCTCCAGTATTCATTGCTTGCTGTCCTGTTAAACTTTTCCACTGCCACTGGGGTGAAATGGTATTTCTTTGTGGTTTTGATTTATGTCTCTCTTCTTGCCAGTGATTTTGAGCATTTCTTCAAGTGTGTGTTAGCCATCTAAATGCTTTCCTATGTGAGAAGTGTTTCCATGTCTTTTGCACATTTTGTAATTGGGTTCTCAGTCTTTCCTCCTCCCCTCTCCAACCCCCGCAGATCTCTTAGGATTCTCTAAACTTTTGTTATAAGACCCTTGTCCAAGATGGTATTGCCAAATACTTTCCCTCAGTCCATAGGTTTTCTTTTCACCCTATTGGAAAAAGTTTTCTTTTTTTAAAAAATTTTATTGGGAAAAACATGTTGGGGATACAAGGAGGTGAGGGTTGGGAGCAGAAGGGTGAGGATGGGCAGGGTTGAAATTTGGTTGGTGGGGGGAGCAGGTGAAGGAAAGGAAAAGGATCCAGTGGGGACCAGATGATACAGGAGAATGGTAAGCATAGTCTAATGGTGTTTAAACAAACTGTCTTATTCACTTTTTGGTTTCTCATTTGGGAACTGGGTGCAGACTCTCTGGCTTCTTCATGCTGAACAGGGGCTTTGATGTGAAGTGGGAAAGGGAGGACACTTTATTACCATACTGGTGATCTTGGTTTAAAGCTGCTTGCCTTCTTGTTCTGTTAGAAGATATTTTCCTGACATTTACTCCCCTCTGGACTGCAAAGTGCTTTCCCAGGTGGGTCCAGTGGGAATGGCTGACTGAACCCTGAGGCTCCATTCTCCTTGATTCCTTACCTGACAGTTGTATTTCCTTTTTGTCTCTGGAACAGGGTTCAGGGTCAGGTCTGGAGTAAAACTCAGTGTTAAGGTTATCTATAGGAAAGGGAGCAAACCTAGCAAGAACAAACTTAAGATTACAAGTAGAAGTGTTTTGGGGGTGTAACTTTTGGGTGTTCTGGGGTAAAGGGTGGAGGAAAGTAGCCTAGATAAAATTCTCTGTATACTCTAGGCAGTTTTTTTTACCCAGGAGTTGGATGGCCCAACTTGAAGGCTGAGGAGCTCACCCTGAGGGCTGAAGACAACGTGCCCCAAGCCAAGGGCCATGATGGTTCAGCCTGAGCCAAGGGCTGAAGATGGCTGGCCCAAGCCAGGCAACACACTCCTCCACCAAACTCCCCCCCCCCAAGTTCGGACCCCTTGCCTGACCGAAGACCATGTGGCCAGGGTCAGTGTCCCCAATTCCAGCACTGCTACCTTTACCCCCACCCCAATCATACTGTAATTTGAAGTAGGTGTCACTGCCCTCCCCCTTTATAAATGGGGAAGGCAACCTGAGAGTGGTGAACAGACTCCCCCCAGGTCTAAACAGTTCTTGGCAGAGGCATTCAACAGATTAAAATATGTGGTGCATTTAGGATATCTTGGACATGCTGCCACTGTTAAGTGTCATCAAGTAGACAGCTCATAGTGACTTTCATCAATCCATTGTATTGGTGATCTTCTTCTCTGGCCTGCCTAAGGAAACCCAAACCTCAAGCAACTGCATCTCCCCACGACCATCTTGGCTCCAAAAATTCTCCCCAGAACAAGTCCCCTCTGCAGTGGTGTGACGGCTCCGTTGAACCAGCCTGGGGGGGCGGAGGGGTGGTGCCCACCATCCATTTCAGGTGAGGTGATCTCTGAAGTCTGGAGATGGGGCTCAGGCTCAGCAGCAGGGAGCTGGGAGCTGCGACACTCACCCATTCCTCCCTGGGAATCCTTGATCTCCTGATGTTGAGCCTCGATCTACACTGAAGACCAGTTATCAACTCTTTAACCGTTCAATTATCAATAAACAGAGGTCTGTAGAAGGCAATGGTGGCCCTCCTCCAAGTGGTCCACTGCTCGCCTCCACCACCATCTTGGATCCCAGGAAAAACCTCTGATGCACACAGAGATTTAACCTTTAGGAGGTCTCATTCATAAATTTTATCCTCTTCTGGTTGTGCATTTATAGCTGTATTTGTCAACCTTTTTATACCATAGGCTGGCTAGGTCTTCTAAGCATGATCTCATTTTTTCTATTATTATCATTATGGTCTTGGATTTCATCGCCAGGTTTCTGATCCACTTTGAGTTGGTTTTTGTGTATGTTGTGGATCCTGCTTCAGCTTTTTGCAGATTGTCCAATTCTTTCAGCACCATTTGTTGAAAAAGTTGTAATTTCCCCTTTTGTAGGATTTGTTTCCTGTTGAATATCAGGTGTCCATAGGTGGTTGTTGTTAGGTTGTTATGTGCCGTCAAGTTGAGTATGACCCATAGCAACCCTTTGAGTAAAAGATCTGAAACCTGTTCTATCCTGCACTATCCTCAGTTTCTGATACACGAAGTCCACTGATGCAATCACCATGTTAATCCACCTGGTTGAGAGTCTTACTCTCCTTCACAGACCCTCCACCTTTCCCAGCATAATGTCCTTCTCTACTGAGTATCCCCTCCTAGAAACATGCCAAAAGTATGTGAGACTAAGCCTCATAATTCTTGCTTTCAACCTCACTCCGAATGCACACTTTCCAAGACATATGTGTTTGTTCTCTTGGCTATCCATGGGATGTTCAGTGCTCTTCTTTAACACAACTCCAAAGTGACAATTTGTTTCCTGTAATTCTTATTCATCCTCCAGCTCTCTGATGCATAGCAATTAATGAGAAAGCCTATGGTCTGAATCAGACACATCTTAGTCCTCAAGCTGACATCATTACTCCTCAATAATTTGGAAAGATTCTTAGCTGTAGATTTTCCCAGTGCATGGTGTCTCCTTATTTCCTGACTTTGGATAGCAATAGTGTTCATTGTGCTTGCAAGCAAGATGAAGCTGTTGACAGTTTCAATCTCCTCTCCATCCATCATGATGATGCCTATTGGCCAGTGGTAAGAGTCATGGTTTTCTAGACATTAGATGCAATCCATACTGAAGACTGCATCATATGATCTTCCGAAACAAGTGTTTCAAATCTTCCTCACTTTCAGCAAGCAAGGTTGTGCCATCTGTGTAACACAAGTTTTTGTTGAATCACCTCCAATCCTCATGCCATACTCCTCTTCACAGTGTAGAGCTTCTCAGCTAATTTGCTCAGTACCATGTTGCTTTGGTTATTACTTCTATGTAATAAGTTTTGAGATCAATGACTTGTATACACTTAAGTTTTGTTTCTCAGAAGTTCTTTACTTAATCTGGGCCTCTTTCCTCTCCAAACAAAGTTGATGAAAAGCCTTTTTAATGTCTTTGAAAAATGAATTTGTTATGGGTGTTAAGATTGCGTTAAACATTTAGATTGCTTTTGGTAGGATTGTCATTTTTCTATATCGATTCTTCCTATTAATAAGCATAGATATTGTAAGATGGATCTCAATCAAGATGCGAGAATACGAGAACAATGTCTATCTTTATTTCATTGACTATGTAAAAGGTAAATGACTATACTGATAACAATAAACTATGATTAACTTTGAGAAGAATGGAAGTTCCAGAACACTTTTCACTCATGTGAAAACTATTGTTGGACCAGGAAACAAACGTCAGAAAAGAGCAAGAAAACACTGTGTCGTTTATAATAGGGAAAGGATTATGTCAAAGATTCTTTTTCTCTCAATTTACATGTGGAACATATTCGGGGATTCAGGAATTAAGGCTTTATGTAGAAGAATGTGGCATCAGAATTGGAGAAAGACTCATCAACAACCTGCATTATGCAGATGACCTTGCTTACTGAAAATGAGGAAGGCCTAAAACATTTGCTGCAGATTAAGAACTGGAGACTTAAACATAGATTGAAGCTCAAGATCAAGATGACAGATTTTTACCAGTGGGTCCATCAGCAGCATCATGATAGAGAGGAGATTGAAATTGTTAACAATTTAAGATTGTTTGGTTCCACAGCCTTGGCACTAGCATTCAGGAAATCAAAAGGCCAGTTTCATTGGGAAAATCCACTATCAGGGACCTCTCCACAGTTCTAAAGGGCAATGATATCAGTCTGGAAACGAAGGTGGACATAATCCAGGACATGGTCTTTGCTATTAATTGCTATGCATTAGAGAGATAGACAATGACCAAGGGTGACAGAAGACAATTGATGCCTTTGAGCTGTGGTCCTGGAGAAGAATATTGGATATTTCATGGATGACAAAGAGAAAAAACAAGTTTGTCCAGGACAGGGGGAAACCAAGTTGCTCCATAGAGGCGAGGATTTTGAAGCTCCGTCTCACATATTTAGGTTCCATGACCAGGAGGGACCAGTCCTTGGAGAAGGACATCAGGCTTGGAAAGGGAGAAACAGCACAAGAGGTCAAGAACTTGAATGAGCTGAGTTGACACAGTAAATGAGATAATGAGAGTAGGTGTTTTGGAGACAGCAAGACTGACTCAGAATAGGGTAAGGTTCAGAGCTACTGTGAATGAGATCGCTAAGAGTCACAGTCTATATTACTTGCCATATAAGTCCACAGCATGCAACAACAGTATCCATCAACAAGGAGCGGTTTTCTATTAGTTAGATCTTTATTGTTTCTTGCAGTAGTGTTTGTAATTTTCTTTGTCAAATCTTTGTGCCACTGTTTAAGTTTATTCCCAAGTATCTCAATTTGTGGTAGGGCATTGTAAATGGAATTGCTTTCTTGATTTTGTTCCCTGTATTTTCTTTGTAACTGTGGAAAAATCCTACAAAGTTTTGCATTTTGAACTCTATCTTGCCACTCTACAAAATTAGTCCATTAATTTTAATAGTTTGATATTTTTGGGGATTTTTATTAGTACTTCAGTGTTCTGTGTGCACTATTACATCATCTGTATATAATGCTATTTTAACCATCTCTTTGCCAGTACACATGTCTCTATTTCCTTTTCTGATTGTGTTGTTCTAGCAAGACTCTCCAATACAATATTGAATAGGACGGGGGTATCCTTTTATGGTCCCTGTTCAAAAAGGAAAATGTTTTTAGTCTTTCTTCATTGAAAAATGACATTAGATCTTAGTATTGCAAATACAGATTTCACTATGTTGAGGAAATTCCCTTCTGTTACCATTTCACTGAGTGCTTTAATAAAAAAAGAGTGTTCAATTTTGTCAAATGACTTTTCTCCATTAATTGCTAGTATCTTGTGGTTCTTTTCATTTCTTTCGTAAATGTAGTGAATTAAGAAGATAATTTTTTTTCTTTTGAACCGTCATTGCATACTTCTTATGAATCCCACTTGATCATACTGATTTTTTTAATGTGCTATTGAATACTTTTGACCAGGATTTTGTTAAGGATTTTTCACCTATATTCATCAGAGATAATGTTCTCTAGTTTTCTTTTTTGGTAATATCTCTGCCTGGTTTTGGTATTAAGGTTAAACTTGCTTCATAGAATGTTGCAGAGAGTGTTCCTTGTCTTTCTGTTTTTAGAAATAATTTAAGTGTAACTGGTGATAGATCTCTGAATATTTGGTAGAATTCATTCATGAAGCTATCTAGTCCAGGACTTTCTTTGCTGGAGGGGTTTTTATGACCTACTCAATTTCTTCTTTTGTGTTGTATCTATTTAACTGTTCTACATCTATGTCAATCTGGCTAGGGCATGAGGTTCAAGGAACTTGTCTATTTGTTCTAGGTTTTCAAATTTATCAGAGTATGTTGTTGTTGTTGTTAGTATGTGTCATTCAGTCACCTGCAACTTATAGTGACCCTATGGATGACAGCCCTAAACCCTGGTCTATCTTGTGCCAATCTTATTGTCTGTGACACACCTACCCCCATTACCTCAGTCACTGACTCAATCTATCTTATCAAGAGCCTTCCTTTCTTGCTTTGTCCCTCCACACTCCCAAGCCTGATGTCCCTCTCCAAGGACCAGTTGCTCCTTGCAACATGTCCAAAGTTTATCAGATGAAGCTTGAGAATATTTGTCACCAATGAGCAGGCTGGTTTCACTTACTTTACATGGAACCTGTTTGTTCTCCTAGCAGTTCATGGTATATTCAATACTCTTCTCTAGCACCATAACCCAAAGGCATCAATTATCCTTCTATAATTCCTAGTCATTGTCCAGCTATCTGATGCATAGCAAGTAATTGCAAAGGCCATGGCCTGGATCAGGTGCACCTTAGTCTCCAGACTGACCTCATTGCCCTCTAGTATTTTGGAGAGGTCCCTAACAGCAGGATTTCCCAATCCAATTCAGTTTTTTAATTTCCTGGCTGCTTGTGCCAAGTGGGTTGAGTGTGAAGTCAAGCTGACTGAAGCCATCAACGATCTCAAACACTTCATCATCTATCATGATGTTGCCAATTGGCTCAGTGGTGAGAATCTTTGTTTTCTTGATGTTGGGCTTCATCCATATTGAAGGCTTCAGGACTTCATCTTCTGCAGCAAGTGCTTTAGGTCCTTCTCAGTTTCAGCAGGTAGAGTTGTGTCATCTGCATAATGCAGATTGTTAATGAGTCTTTCTCTAATCCTGATGCCACATTTCTCCTCAGAGCCTCGCCTCCCGGATAACCTGTTCTGCATATAGATTGAAAAGGTAAGGAGAAAGGACACAAACCTGGCATACACCCTTCAAAATTTTGAACCATGCAGTGTTTCCTTGCTCTGTTCTAACGATGGCCTCCTGATCCAAGTATAGGTTTCACATAAGCATGGTTAAGTGTTTTGGAATTCTCAATCTTGCAGAGTTAGCCACAGTTTGTTGTGGTCCACACAGTCAAATGACTTTGCATACTCAATGAAACACAGATAGACGTTTTTCTGGTACTCCTTGCTTTCAGCCAAGATCCATCTAACATTAGCTATAATATTCCTAGTACCTTGGCCTCTTCTAAACCTAGCCTACACTTCAGACAGTTCTCTGTTGATGTGCTGTTGCAGTTGGTTTTAGATAATCTTCAGCAGAATCTTGCTTGCATGTGATATTCGTGATATTGTTCCATAATTTCCACTGATGGATCATTTTTCTTTGGAACGGGAACAAATAGAGATCTCCTCCAGTCATTTGGCCAGGTGGTTGCCCTCCATATTTCTTGGCGCAACTTAGTGAGCACATCTAGGATAGCATCTTTTTGTTGAAATGTGTCAATTGGTGTGGTGTTAATTCTTGGGACCTTGTTTTTTGACAATTCTTTCAGGGAAGCTTGAACTTCTTTCATCACCACAGGCTCTTGCTCATATGTTGTTTCATGAAGTTCTTCTGTGTCTGCCATAACAGAGTAATGCTTTTCATAATATTCCAATATTTTAATTTTACTTATTTTTATGTAATTATTTAATCCCAATCCCAATTGTGTTCTAGCAGGGTGTTATTTAGCTTCCACACGGTGATTTTGTAAGTTTCATCCTCTTTTTCTTAATATCTAGTTTTATGACATTGTGGTCTGAGAAGATATTTTACATTGGGGTCTTTTTTTTTTAACCTTGCTGAAATTTACTTTGTGTTCTAATATGTGGTTAGTTCTGGAGAAGATACAATGTACACTTTAGAATAAAGTAAATTAACTTTTATCTGGGTGAAGTAGCCGTAATACATTCACAGGGTCAAGTTGGATGAGCATATAGTTTAGATCTTTTACATCTTGGTTAAGTTTCTCTTGCGTTGAATTGTCCTTTGGTGAAAGTGATATGTTAATCTGCTAGCACTATTGTAGTGCTTTCCATTTCTTTCCTCAATTTTCTTAACTATTGTTTTATGTGTTTACCAGGTCTATCATTTGGTGCATAAATGTTGACTGAGGTTATGCCTTTTTGAACTACTGTGTCTTTAACCATTATATAGTGTCTAAGCTTGTCCTTTATGGTGTTTTTAATCCTGTTGTCTATTTTATCAGAGATTTAGTATTGACACTGCTGCTTTTTTGTAGATACCATTTGCTTGATATATTTTTAAAGTTTTTGATTTTGAGTCTTTCTTTCTCTTCATTTCTTAGATATATCTTTTGTAGGCAACATGTTGATGGGCTTTGCTTTTAAACCACTCTGCTACTCTTTTTCTCTTAATTGGTGCATTTAATCCATTCATATTAAGTGTGATTATTGACAAGCCAATTTTTATCTTTGCCATTTTGCTGTGTTTCTTTATCTGTTATTTCTTGTGAATATGGTCCATCCACTTACCTTTGGTGTCTCTGTGTGAGGAACTTCCCTTAAAATTTCTTGTAGAGTTGTTCGTATTTTCACAAATTCCTTAAGTTCTTTCTTTTCTGCAAATTTTTTAACTTCTCCTTCATTATTGGTGGACAGTGTTGTTAGGTACAGAATGCTTAGCTGGGTGCTAGAGAGATGCAAATTAAAACAACTATGAGATATCATCTCACCCCAGTCAAAATAGCAAAATTTAACAGAACAGCAAGTAATAAATGCTGGCGAGGTTATGGAGAAACTGGAACCCTTATTCACTGTTGGTGGGAGTGTAAAATGGTGCAACCCCTGTGGAAAGCTGTATGGTGCTTTCTCAAAAAGTT
>NW_006399894.1:4843113-4851118 GCF_000299155.1 Elephantulus edwardii
TATTACTTAATCCACAATTTTCTCAGTGATTTCCTGTCTTTCTCATATTCAGAATCAATTACCTGTTGTTCCTTTTGATATAATACCACCATTTTAATGTTTTCTTAATTTTCTTTATTACTCATCTCTAATTTTTCTTCTAGTATACTTCCACTGAGGTTCTGTCTTCAAGCTCACTGACTCTCTATTCCATCTCTTCTTTTCTACTTTTTTGCCCCTCCATTGTGTTGGGCATTTCTGCCATTTCAATTTTAATATTCTGGATTCCATTTTCATACGTTTTCGTTATTTCCACTACTGTATTGGCTGTGCCCTCTCTGTCATGTGATGATTTTTTTTTTATTATCTTACCTCTTTACCTATAGGTTCAATTTTTTTAACCATCTTTTTCTTTTTCTTTCATAGTTGTTAAAGTTCTTCCTTATTGATATATTTCTTCTGGTTTCTTTTCTCTGGAGCATTCACTTTCTTAATGGATTCCACTGTTTCTTCCATCATTTGTATCTTCTTCCATAGCTGTTTGAATGCCTTCATATAAGTATATATTTTCTGCCTTCCTGACTCTGGGGTATTCATTGGGTCTGCAATATGCTTTATTGTTTTAGAGAGGGGTTAATTTGTTTTTTGCTTGTTTGTTTGTTTGGGGTTTTTAGTGGGTTTTGCTGTTGTTTTGTTTTGTTGTTTTACATTGTTCAAAACTGCCTGCTGCTTTTTTGACATTATATGAAGTTTCACAGTGATGTGAGACCAGGTGCTCTACTTAAACAGTTTCTGTTCATGGGGTTTTGAAAGCAGCTCTCTCTTGATAACCTCAGTGGGCCAAGTGAGACAGTGAATCTCTCCCCTGCTTGTAGCTCCTTGTCCCAAACTTTGTTGTCCTATTTGATCTCTAAGATGGCTCAACAACAGCAGGAATCCCCAAATAGAGGATCCTTTCACCAAGGTAGTTTTATGCCCTTCTTTCTTCCGCACCTGAAAGTGCTGGCTCTGGCAAAGGATGTATCACCTGCTGACTTCTTTTCTCATGAAGTCTAATATTGTCCATTGTTTCTGGAGTGACAAGACATTGAGACTAGGACATCAACTTAAGTAGTTTCTGTACAGGAGAGCTTGAAAGCAGCTTTCTTTCTAGTACCTCAGTGGGTCAGCTAAGAAATTACTCTTTCTCTTGCTTGTAGCTCCCTGTTCCAAACTCTCTTGTCCTGTTTGATCTTTGGGATGGCCTGTAACAGCAGGGATACACAAATAGAGGACTATTTATCCAGGGCAATTTCAGGCCCTTATCTCCCCTACATCTGAAAATGCTGGCTCTGGGAAAGAGTGTCTTACCTGCTAATGTCTTCTCTCCTTATGCCTAATGTCTTACTTTCACTCTGTAGTTGTGTGAGATCAGGGGCAACAACATAAGCAGCTTCTATGCAGGGGGCTTTATAGCACTTCAGCATGCCAGCTGAAAAGCAAGTCTTTCTCATGCTCATAGCTCTGTGTCCCGAATTCCATTGTCCTGTTTGGTTCCTGGGATGAGTCCACGGTGGCAGAAATCCTCAAAGAGAGTACATTTTCTCCAGGGTAATTTTAATCTCTTTACCCCCTGTATCTAAAACTTATGGGTTTCTTCCTCTCTTTAATTAACAAAGCTTCCAAAAGTAGTTATCATGAATTTTTTTAAAAATGGAGATTTTTAATTTTCCAGGTAAAAACTTAGGTATCAGAGAGATGGTAGAATAAACTAAAATAAAACTTCTCCAAATTCAGTTGTTGTCTTTTATGGCTTAGATGCTCAAGCTAACCAATAAGTCTCCATAAGATTTTGAACATGCAGCATTAGGGTGGATGGTGAAGAGACTGAGATTGTTCACAGCTTTAGTTTGCTTGCCTCCACAGTCAACACTCTTGGCACCAGTAACCAGGAAATTAAAAGACATATTGCCATGGGAAAATATGCTGTTTGGGACCTCTCCAAAGTACTGAAGAGCGATGGTGTCACTCTGGAGACTAAGGTGCGTCTGATACAGGCCATGGTCTTTGCTATCACTTGTTATGCATCAGAGAGTTGGACAATGACTAAGGAGGATAGAAAGAAAATTAATGCCTTTGAGCTTTAGTGCTGGAGAAGAGTATTGAGAATACCATGGACTGCTAGGAAAACAAACAGATTCATCCTGGTAAGGGTTAAACCGTGCAGTTCCTTGGAGGCAAGGATTCTGAGGCTCCATCTAACATACTTTGTACATATTGTAAGGAGGGACTGGTCCTTGGAGAGGGACATCATGCTTAGTACGGTGGAGGGACAGCGCAGGAGGGCAAGGCCCTCTTTGAGGTGGATTGATTCAGTGACTGGGATAATTGGGATGGGAGTGTCAGAGACAGTGCAATTGACACAGGACAGAGCAGAGTTTAGGGCTGTTGTATATAGGGTCATTATGAGTCGCAAGCGACTAGATGGCACACAACAACAACAACAACAACAACAACAACAACAACATATTATTTCCTGTGATGTGGGAGATCATCTACCAACAATGTCCACTCACTCAGTCCTTCATTGTCATCAAGTTAATTGATTCATTGTTTTAAAGTTGGAAATGATGACTCCCAGTGTGTTTTCAGAGTCTGTAAGTTACAACAGAAGAAATTGTCCATCTCTCATTTATGGAACAGCTAATGCATTCAAACCATACAACTTTCCATCGACAAAGCAAATCCTTACTACAAAGCCACCAATGTTGCCAAAAATATCAATATAAAGTATAAAGAAGTATAAAGAAAGGAGAATGGTTTTAACAACATATGCAAAGAGTTGAAGCTAGAAAATCAAAAGAGAAAGGCACTTATTCCTCATCCTACAGGAACTAAACAACAATACTGAACGATTCTTTATCTTGAATGATGGAAAAAGAATAAAGAGAAGACAGAAGGAGTAAACAGACCTATTGGATGAAATCCAAGTGGTTGACAGTGAATTATTTAATAAAATAGTATATTATCAAGAACCAATTATAATGGAAAAAGTGGTTAAGTTGTATTGAAGGCATTGGCAAAAAATAGGCCCCAGGAATTGATAGAATACCAATTGAGATGTTTCAACAAACAGATGTAGCCCAAGACATTCTCCACTACATACTCATAGAAATATAGAAATTTATCAGAGCAGTAGTATAGCTACCTGGTCAACCGAATATATGAAATTGATATTTGTTCTCATTTCTATAAAATGTGATATAACAGACTTTGGGAGTTATTGAGTAAGTATGTCCAAATTAAATCTTACTGAATTCAACCTTAATTCAGATGATAATCACATAAGTGATATGACTGTTAATGTCATATGAATCTTAGAGAAAAGCACAAAATACTAGAGGATGTTTACTTGTGTTTTCTTGACAATGCAAAGACATATGACTGGTGGATCATCACAAATAAGGGATAATATTGAAAAGAGTGGGAATCCCACAAAAATTAAATGTGCTCACTCAAAGGCTGTACCTAGATCAAGAAGCAACTATCTTAACAGGACAAAAGGACATTATAAGTTTTAAAATCAGGAAAACTGTACCTCAGAATTCAATCTCTTCTCTTTACCTAATCAATAAATATATTGAGTAAATAATACAAGAAACAGGATTGTGAGAAAAAGAATATGGTATTAGGATTAGAAGATTATTCATTAACCTGTGCTATGCAAATGACACAACTTTACTTCCTGAAAGTGAAGAAAATTGGAAGTACTTTCATCAGAAGATTAAAGACTCTAGTCTGCAATATGGATTACTCACCAACATCCAGAATACAAAAATCCTTACCACTGTACAAATAAGCAGTATCATTATTTCTGTTGCTGTTATTTGTTGTCAAGTCACTTGCAACTCATAGTAACACTATATATGACAGCTCTGCTCTATTTTGAGCCAGCTTCATTGTCTCTAACACACAATCCCCATTACTCCAGTCACTGAGTCAATCCCTCTCTTCAACTGTCTCCCTATACTTCTAAGCATGACATCCCTCTCCAACAACTGCCTCTTCCTTGTAACATGCCCAAAGTATATCAGACAGAGCTTCAGAAGCCTTGCCTCTAAGGGACATCTTGGTTTCACCTTCTCCAGGGTAAACCTGCTTGTTCTCCTAGCAGTTCATGGTATATTCGATACTAGTTGATTCCATCAACTTGACTACAACTCATAGCAACACTATGAATAATACAACTTAACCTTATCCTATGCAATTGTCACAATCTCTGACACACTCAAGCCCATTGCTACACTTACCATGCCAACACAAATGGTTGGGAGGCTTCCTCTCTTTCATCACCCCTCCACCTTCCCAAGTACCATGTCCCTTTCTAACAAATAACCTCTCTTAGCAACATGGCCAAAGTATGCAAGATAAAACTTCATCATCTTAGTCTCTAAAGAGAGCTTTGATTACACCTTCACCAAGATATATCTCCTTGTTCTTTTGGAATTCTATGGGATCTTGAGCACTATTTGTCAACACCACCGAAGATAAGTTAATGCCTTAGAATTACAGTGTTGGAGAAGAGTACTGAATATCTTGCGGACTTCCTAAAGAAAAAACAAGTCTGTCTTTGAGGAAGTTCCATCAGAGTTACCCGTTGATGAAAGGATTGTGAATCTACTTTGGACAAGTTTTCAGGAGAAATTAATCCTGTGGTGGTGTTGTTCTGTACCATTGAGTTGCCTGCAGCTCATAGTGATCCTGTGTATGTTAGCTTTGAACCATACCCTATTCTGAACCAATGCCATTGTCTCCGACAGGCCTAATCCCATTTCTTCAGTGACTGAGTCAATCTATCTTACCCTGGGTCTTTCTTTCCTGCACTGTCCCTTCAACTTTCCTGCATGATGTCCTTTTCCAAGAACTGGTCACTCCTGGCTATGTGCCTATTGTATGTGAGACAGAGCTTCAAAATTCTTGCTTCCTGGGAGCAGCCTGGGTTCACCCTCTCAAGGACAGATCTGTTTGTTCTCCTAGCAGTGTATGTGGTATGTTCAACACTTTCTCCAGTACCACAACTTAAAGGAATTGATCCTTCTTATATCATCCTTTGTTATTCTCTAGTTCTTGGATGTAGAACAAGTCATTGTGAATAACATGGCTAGAATCAAGCACACCTTAGTCCCCAGACTGACATTGTTGTAAAGTGCTCTAGAGAAGCTCTTGACAGCATAATCTCCCAATATAATTTGTCTTTTGATTTCCTGACTGCTGGTACCAAAAATGTTGATTGTGGAATCAAGCAAGCTGAAGTCATTAACAAACTTAATATCCTCTCCATCTGTCATGAAGCTGCCAATTGGCTCAGTGGTAAAGGTATTTATTTTCTTGATTTTGAACTTCAATCCATATTGAAGTCTACAGTCCTTGATCTTCAGCATCAAATGTCCCACGTATTTCTGAGTTTCAGCAAGCAAGAGTATGTCATCTGCATGACACAGGTGGCTGATGAATCTTCCTCTAATCCTGATGCCCCATTACTCTTCATAAAGTCCAGCCTCTCAAATGATCTGTTCTTCATATAGTTTGGAAGGGTATAAAGATGGGATGCATCCCTGATGCATAATTTTTCCTGATCCTGAACCATGCCGTGTTTCCCTGCTCTATTCTGATTACTGCTTTCTGTTACAAATATAGGTTTTACATGAACACAACTAAGTGTTCTAGGATTTCCATTTTTCTCAAGGTTAGCCACGATTTATTGTGACACACACAGTCAAATGCCATTACACAGTCAAAGAAACAGAGAAAGACCTTCTGGTACTCTATACTTTCAGCCAAGATCCATCTTACTTTGGCTATGATGTCTCCAGTGCCATGGCCTCTTCTAGACCGAGACTGCATATCGGGCAGTTCTCTGCTGATGTACTGTTCCAGTCTTTTTCTTTGTTTATTCTTTGGTCTTTTTTTAATCTTCAGCAATAACTTGCTTGAGTGTGATATTAGTGATATTGTTTGATAATTTCTACAGTCTATTGGGTTACCTTTTTTGTAATGGGAATACATATGGATCTCTTCCAGTCAGTTCGCCAGGCAGTTGTCCTCTAGATTTCTTGGCATTAACTAGTAAGCGTGTCCAGGGTAACATTTCTTTGTTGAAATGTATCTGGGAAATTCCTTCAGTGAAGCTTGAACTTCCTCGTTCATCATCCTTTGTTATTCTCCAGACCCCTGTATACAACCTGCTTCACTTGGTGGCCCTGACAGCACACTACTACAGAGACAGGAAGACATTAAGATTCAGGATAGAAGGTGCATAAGATGAGACACTTCACCCAGAGTTAGTGCTTTTCCGGGATTGTGGGGAGGCAGAACTGAAGCTCCATTTGGAGACCTTTGCCTCTATGGCTGCAGGGTCATCTTAGGATCCAAACAGGACAAGAATGTTTGGGAAACAGTGTTATAAATAAGGCAAAGACTTTTTCAGCTTTCTCAACTGGCACATTAAATTGCAAGAAAGAGCACTGGCATGGAAACTTCCCCACCCCCAGATATTGTTTGAGTGGAGTAACTGAGGTAACATCATTCAGCCACTTCATACTTGAGGAAGGAAAATAAAGTTTGGGACAGGGGACTACATTAATACAGGATTCCTGAAGGGGTGCAGTGCAGAACAGAAAGAACCTCATGGACTTAAGCAAAGGCAAATTTTCCCAGAAAGGACTTGCAGTAGGGTGAATGGCTCACTTTATAGTTTGAACATTTTAAACTGAAAACTAATAAATAACATCATAAAGATAAGAATTACAGACAACTTATGAAGACACGATAGTAACATTTATCAAGGAAAAGCTTCACATAACGTTGAAAAAGCAGCATGCAACTTTAAGCACTGTGAAAAAACAGATAAAGCCTTTTCCATAAAAAACAAAGAATATTGCAGACTCAAAACCCAGAGTCAAGAAGGCGGATAAATATTGATATGGAAATATTTGAACACTTAAAAATGAAAATACAAATCATGTAAGAAAATATGGGAGCCACTACCTAGAGGTTAAGAATATGAAGAAACATATTGATGAGGAGTTAATTGAACATTATGGAAGAAGGTGATGATGGAAGGTGCTGATAAATAATGGAAGAAAAAATGGAAACCACTAAGAAATTAAACACTGAAGAGACACAGATTCAGAAGAAAAGTATTGACGAAGAGGAACTGGTACAACTACAAGGAAAAGTGCAAAAGATGGAAGAAAAAAATTGAAACTATAGATAAAGAAATAAAGACATCTTAAAGGATCATTACAAGATAGAGGGTACAGTCAACATAATACTAGAAATAAAAGAAATTCCTAGAAATGCAATCCAGAGTCTTAAAACCAAAGTGGCAGAAGTGTCCAACATACTGGACGGACGATAAAGTAGAACAGAAGAGGTGGATCAAAGAGTGAATGAGTTAGAACCTCAACAGAAACATAGTAGAAGAAAAATCTGAGATAAAAATAAATAAGAGGAAGAAAATATTGGAATAATGTGGGATAGTGTCAAAAGGAATAACGTACAAATGACTGAAATTACAGCAAATGAGAGGAATAGGGAAATCACTGAGAATATTGTAGAAGTGGTACTAGAAGAAAACTTCCCAGATATTATGAAGAATAAGGAAATAAAGATTCAAGAAGCTTAGAGAATAATAAATAGATTAGGGGAAAAAAAGAAAGAAAAACACCAAGATATATCATAATCAAATTCTCCAAAATAAAAGGTGAGGATATGATATTAAAAGCAGCATGTGATAGTCACCTACAAAATAAAAACCATTAGTTAAGTTTGGATTTTTAAGCAGAAACTATGCAAGCAACAAGACACTGGGATGACATATACAGAAAGTTGAAAGAAAACAATCATCAACTGAGGATCTTGTACTCAGCAAACTCTCCAACAAATATGAAGGAGAAATCGTATTCTTTGCAGAAAAGGAAGAACTTAAGGAATTTGTGAAAACAAGACCAACTCTATGAAAACTTTTTTATTTTTATTTATTTTT
>NW_006399894.1:4852796-4857568 GCF_000299155.1 Elephantulus edwardii
AAGAAAGCAAACCATCCCACACAATATTCAAGAGCAAAGCAAGATGTCACTCACAAAAGATGACACAAGAGCAACCGATACCCTGAAAGCAGAAAGGCTCATGGAAAAGTCTGACACAGAACTTAAAAGAGGAGTGACTGAATATTTCCAATGGATGAAAGACAAACTTGATGAATTAAAAGATGTTACAAGCTAAGAAACAAAGAGAATGACTTAAAATCAAAATTGGGGGGAAAAAGTACCAAGCACATGATATCCACACAAAAATAAGGAGCGTAATACTAATCTCGGATAAAATAGACCACACAATAAAATATAAGGAAGGACAACATATAATGATTAAAGTCACAGAAGATAAAGATGATATAACATTGACCAACATCTATACACCAAATGATAGACCTGCCAAATATATGAAGCAACTGGTAAGATAATTGAAGGAAGAAATAGACAGCAGCACTATAATGATAGCAGATTTTAACACACTACTCTCTCCAAAGAATAGGTCAACTCAAAAGAAACTTAACAAAGACGTAGAAGATCTAAACTATGCATTCTGCCAATTAGACCTTGTGGATGTATCAGTTCACTTTCTTCTCAAGTACACATAATACAGTTAAGACACAAAGTAAGCCTCAACAAATTTAAAAAAAATGAAATATTATAAAGAATCTCCTCAGGATACAATGCCATAAAAATAGAAATTAACTGCAAGAGGCTAAAGTTTATAAAACCACCAATGGAAGCTAAATTATTACCATACTAGAACACAATCGTATTATGGAAGAAATAAAATGTTTCTCAAAATCAATGATAATGAAAATACAATGTATTGTAACCTGTGGGATATAGCTAAGGCAGACCACAAGAAGAAGTTCATAGCAATAGGAAAGCACATGAAACATGAAAAATGAACAAACAAATAGACCCTCTGTTAGAGCTACTGGACCAATTTAGAAGAGTGGGAGAATACAAGGTCAATATCCAAAAATCAGAGAGATTCCTCTACAGTAACAAAGAGAACCCAGACAATAAAACCAAGAAAACAATTCAATTTGCAATAGCCAGATACAAATTGAGATACTTGGAATGGAACTTAACTAGAGACACAAAAGACCTGTGCAAAGAAACTATAGAATATTTCTGTGAGACACAATAAAAGATATAAATAAATAGAAAAATGTGCCCTTTTTATAGATAGAAAGATTCAATACAGTGAAAATTACTATTCTATCAAAAGCAATTTATATGTTCAATACATTCTTAATATAGATACTAAATTCATTTTTCAAGGAAATTGAAAGGGGAATTTTCAAGTTTATTTGAAGAGGAAAGAGATCCAGAATAAGCAATGTATTTCTGAAAAACAGTAATGAAGTGGGTGGCATGACGCTTCCTGACCTCAAAACCTACTACACAGTGGTAGTAACCAAAACAGCATGGTACTGGTACAATGACAGGCACATAGATCAAGGGAACCGATTTGAGAACCCAGAAATTGATCACTTTATGATCAACTGATATTCAACAAGGAAATAAAATTTGTCAAATGGGGAAATGACAACCTCTTCAACAAATAGTTCTGGCAAACCTGGAGAAAGCTGAAATGGAACCACACCTCACACCATGCACAAAAATCAAATCAAGGTGGATCAGAGACGTAGGAATAAAGCCCCAAAACCATAAAGTTCATAAGAGACAAACTGGGACAAAGCTTAGAAGACCTAGTCTATGGTGTAAAGAGACTGCCCTTCACAGCCAGAAATGCACCATCTGGAGAGAATACAATTGATGACAATGCCTTTCCAAAGATTAAACCTCTCTTTATCAAAAACTTTTTCCAACAGGGTGAAAAGAAATCCTGTCTGGGAAGAAATATTTGGCAATACCATCTCAGACAAGGATCTCATAATAAAAGTTTACAGAACACTCCTGAGCCTACAAGAAGAAAAAGACTGATAACCCAATTGCAAAATGGGCAAAAGACATGGAAAGACTTTTCACAGAGGAAGACATTTGGATGGCCAACAGACATGTGAAAAAATGGCCCGAATCACCGGCAATAAGAGAGACAAAAACAAAACAAAACAGAAACAAACAAACAAACAAAAAAACCCCAACACACACACACACACACACACATGAAATGCCATCTCACTCCAGTAGAAGTGTCAAAGTTTAGCAGGGCAGCAAGCAATAAATATTGGAGAGAATGTGGAGGGGTGGGAACTCTCATACATTGTTGGTTGAATTGTAAAATGGTGCAACCACTCTCAAAGACATTTTGGCATTTCCTCAAAAATCGGAACACAGAAACTCCACGTGACACAGTATTCTAATACTAGGAATATATCCAAAAGAAATTAGAACTGAGACAGAAATGGAGATTTGTAAACCTATGTTCATAGCAGTGTTATCCACCATCACAAGAATGTGAAAATAACTCAAATGTCCAAGCATAAGTGAAAAGATTGAGATATTGTGGTACATTCACATAATAGAATACTATGCAGCACTCAGGAGCAATAATTTTGAAAAATACTACATAACCTGGGACAAAATGGAGAGTATTATGCTGAGTGAACTAACTTAATCTTATGACAAATATTGCATAAGATCATAACTGTAAAAATAGAAGGATAATTAGTAAAACATGTATGGGGAAATCAAGGGAAGAAGGGTTAATAGTGGAGGGGTAAGGAAGGGTAGGGGCAAAATCACACTGTTGCACAGTTTGGCAGGTAGGAAGGGAGGAAGGAAATGGGAAGGATCTAGGTGAAAAAACAGGGTAATGATGGCTAAGGTCCAATGGCGATAAATTTTATAAAACATAATGTATGAGATTGTATGAAATAGAATATGAATGAAAAATTGTGTGAAACACAACATATATAGACTTTATAAGTAAACCAATAAAAGTATAAAACTAAGAATGTAAACAAAGAAAAATATTTACTCATTTGAAGAACTGATAGTAATTGATTTGAATACTACCTACAATACTAGTTAATTATAAGGCCATGGCATCTACAGAAATACAGGCATATGTTGTTATTTTGTATGTTTACGATGGAACAGATTCATAGCTGACCTTGCAGAGGATTTACAAAAGCAGTTAATCATGTGGAGGAGACGACTAAGCCATGAAACCTTCTCAAAGACAAGAAAATACATGCCTCCCTCCCCCCCAAAAAAAGAGCATAGAAATGTAGTACAGAAATTTGAATTTTAAAAAAAGGGTAAACGTTTTTCAATAAGGAGAGCAAGCACTAGAACAAGCAGTAATGCATCAATTAGAACTTGAGAGGTCAAAATTTTAAGAAGCATTTTGTAATTAAACAAAAATAATTTCATAATTAACTCAATTTTTAAAATGCTTCATTCTTGTCGCAGGCTTTGGTAATACATTCTGTAGGGTGTTGCACTGCTAAATCTAGGGTGTTGCCTCTTAAACATTTTTAATATTATTTGTGTTCTACAGCAACTTTCTGAAGGGTCAGTTCTGAGTTAATGAGTTGGACCTAAAGACGTTATCACCAGTGTCAGATGCATCTTGGCAGAAACCAAGAGTACCAGAGTAATGTCCATCTGTGTTTCATTGACCGTGTGGATCACAACAAATTGTGGTTAACTTTGAGAAGGGAAATCCAAGAACACATGATTTTGCTTATGTGACACCTATACTTGGACCAGGAAGCAGTCCTCAGAACAGAGAAAGGAAACACTTACTGGTTCAAAATCAGGAATGGAGCACATGAGGAATGAATCCTGTCTCCACATCTTTTCAATCTATACGCAGAACAGATTATTTGGGAGGCTGGGCTTTATGAATAGCAATGTGGTAACAGGATTGTAGGAAGAATCATCAACAGCCTATGTTATGCAGATGACACAGCTTTGTTTGCTGAAACAGAGGAAGACCTGAAGCCTTTGCAATGGAAGGTCAAGGATTGTAATCTTCAAAATGGATTAAAACATCAAGAAGACGATTCTCACCACTGGAACAATTGATACAACCATAATAGATGAAAAAGAGATTGATGTTGTTAACAGTTGCGGCTTGCTCAGCCCACAAACAACACTCTTAGCACCAGCAGTCAGGAAATCAAAAGACAAATTGCATTAGGTAAATCTGCTATCAGGAACCTCTCCAGAACACTAAGAAGCAACAATATCAGTCTAGAGACTAAGGTGTGCCTGTTCCAGGCTATGGTCTTCACAATTACTTGCTAAGCATCAGGGATCTGGACAATGACTAAGGATGACAGAAGAAAAATAGATGCCTTTGAGTTGTGGTACTGGAGAAGAGTCTTGAACATAACAAATAGGTCTCTGTTAGAGAAGGTGAAGCCAAATTTTTCCTTGGAGGCTAGGATTTTGAAGCTCCCTCTCACATACTTAGGTCGTGTGGGCAGGAGGAACTAATCTTTGGAGAAGGACATCATGCTCAGAAGGACGGAGGGACAGCACAGGAGAGGAAGATCCCAGACGAGATCTATTTATATAGTAACTAGGGATATGGAAGTAGGTGTGTTGGAGTCACTGAGATTGGCTCAGGACAAAGTAGGCTTCAAAATTGTCATACATAGGATCACAGTAAGTTGCAGGTGACTCAACAGCACATAAATATAACAACAACAATAAAGAACTTGTACCTTTTATCAATTTATGTTTTTGTTGCTGTTGTTTTATGTGCCATTGAGTTTCCTGAGACTTATAACGACTCTATGCACAAAACTTTGCTCTATCTTTTTTTCTTTTTCTTTTTTTTT
>NW_006399894.1:4857668-4861293 GCF_000299155.1 Elephantulus edwardii
AAGAACAAATTCTTTCAATTTCCCTCACCCTGCCCCCATCAAATCATACAACCCCATGATTAATCCCCCCTCCCTCTGCACATCCTCATCCCTCTACTTCCACCCTCTCCACCCCTCTTGGATCCTTATACTCATACCACAATAATGGTTTTATATAATATTTATCCTTGTGAGACTGAGTTCACTCAGCATAATGCTCTCCAGTCCCTCCCAAGTTAGGTATTAATTTACAAAATCATTACTCCTATGTGCTACATAGTATTCATTGTGTACAATATTTTTTTTTATTAATTTCAATGAACATCTACAGAGATTTTGGACTTCCATTTATTCATTGTTGCACTTTTCTGCCAGCCCCAGTTTGCTCCCTTCCTTGAAAAGCAAAAGAAAAACTCCTTCACTGGTATATACAATCCCCCCGCACACCCCCACCCCCACCCGGAGAGTACTCAACTCTGCAACCCTCATTCCTGACTCTTATGATAATCATAATGCCCTAAAATATATTACTTTTAAACTATTCTCTCCCTCATCGTCTTCAATGCAGTAAACATAATTTATCCAGTTTTTCTCAGTCTTACCCTCACCCTGATGTCAGCCTCATTCTACAAGAGTGGCACCATATAGTATTTGTCTTTTTGTGACTGAGATATTTCACTCAGCATAATGTCCTCCAGGGTCACCCATATTGAATGATATTGCATGAGTTCCTTGTTTTTCAAGCATAATATTCCATTGAGTTTATAAACCACAGCTTCTCTATCCATTCGTTTGTTGATGGTCACTTATGTGGTTTCCAACTCCTTGCTATTGTGAACAAAGCTGCGATAAACATGGGTGTGTGTATATCTATTTGGATGGCCAGTTATGGTCTCTTTAGGGTATATTCCCAGTAGTGGAATTGCTGGGTCAAATGGTATATCTATTTGCAACTTTTTGAGAAAGTGCCACACTTCTTTCCACAGTGGTTGCACCATTACCATAATTTCCTTTTTTTTTATTACCATAATTTCTTAATCCATTCATTTGTGGTTGGACAGTTTGGCTTTTTCCATGTTCTTGCAATGATGAACAATGCTGCTATGAACATTGGTGTACAAATCTCAGATTGTGCCTCAGTTCTCATTTTCTCAGGGTATATTTCAAGTAGTGAAATAGCTGAGTAGTATGGAATTTCTATGTTCAGCGTTTTGAGAAAGCACCATACTTCCTTCCAGGATGGTTGTACCAATTTAGAATTCCACTGACAATGTATAAGAGTTCTTATCTCACCACTTCCTCTCCAACATTTATTACTTGCTGCCCTGTTCAACTTTGCTACTGTTACTGGAGTAGGATGGTGCCTCATTATGATTTTTATTTGCATCTCTCTTATTGTCAGTGATTTGGAACATTTCGTCATGCGTCTGTTTGCCATTCCAATATCTTCCTCTGTGAAAATTCTTTCCATGTCCCCTCCCTCCCCCATTTTGTAATTCGATTCTCAATCTTTTTCTTGTGGAAGTCCAGTAAACTTTTGTTATAAGATACTTCTCTAAGATGGTATTACCAAATGTTTGTTCCAAGTCTGTAGGTTTTCTTTTCACCCTGTTGTAATAAGTTTTTTATGAAAACATGGATTTAATCTTTAGAAGGTCCCATGCATCAATTTTATCCTCTTTAGATTGTGTGGTTTTGCTTGTATTTGTTAATCTCTTTATACCTTGGACTAGCCTTTCTAAGCTTGATCCCAATTTGTCTCTTATGAACATAATGGCTTTGAGTTTTACTCCCAGGTCTCTAATTCACCTTGAGTTGATTTTTGTGTATGGTGTGAGATGTGGATGCTGTTTCAGCTTTCTGCAGGTTGAAGTCCAGTTTTGCCAGCACCATTTGTTGATGAGGTTATAATTTCCCTATGTGATAGTGTTGATTTCTTTGTTGAATATCAGTTGACCATAGGGAGCTTGGTCTCTCTGGGTTCTCAATTCTTATCCATTGGTCTATGTGTCTGTCATTGTACCAGTACTATGCTGTTTTGTTTACTACTGCTGTGTAGTAGGTTTTTAGGTCAGAGAGTGCTGTCTCCTTTCTTATTTTTGTTTCTCAGAGGGATTTTGCATATTCTGGGTCTCTTGTTATCTGGATTAGGATTGCACTGAATATGTAGATTGCTTTTGGTAACATTGCCATTTTCACAATATTGAGTCTTCCTATCAATGAACAGAGCACATTTTCCCATTTCTTTAGGTCTTTTATTGTGTCTTGAAGAAATGCTCTGTATTTTTCTTTGTATAATTGTTTTGTATTTTTAGTTAGGTTAGCTCCCAAGTATCTCAATTTGTGGTTGGCTATTGTAAATGGTATTGCTTTCTCGATTTCCTTCTCTGAGTTCTCTTTGTTACTGTAGAGGAATTCTACTGCTTTTTGATATTGATCTTATGTCCTGCCACTCTACTAAACCGGCTAGTCTCATTGACTCTGACACACCCAACCCCACTGTTCCAGTTGCCATGGCAATTGATCTCATCCAGGGTCTTCCTCCCATATCGTATCTTTCCTCCTCCATCTTTCCAAGCAGGATGTCTTTCTCCAAGAACTTTTTCCTCTTGGCAATGTGCACAAATTATGTGAGAAGGAGCTTCAATATCCTTGTATCCAAGGAGAAACTTGGTTACATCTTCTCCAAGACAGTCAGACAATTGACTGCACTATAATAGATAGAGAAGAGATTGCGATTGTTAACAATATCACCTTACTCAGCTTCACAATCAACATTTTCAGCATCAGCAGTTAGGAAATCAAAAGACTAATTGCATTGGAGTAGTGAGCTGTAAGGGAATCTCTGCAAAATGCTAAAGATCAATTATATCAGTCCAAAGACTAAGGTGATCCTGATCAATTTTGTGGTATTGATAATTACTTGTTATGCTTCAGAGAACTGGACAATCACTAAGGATGACAGAAGAAGAATTGATGCTGTTGAGCTGTGGTGCCAGAGAAGCGTATAAGCATGTCTCTTGTCTTAATTTATGAAGGACCCTGAAGTATATTAGGAACATAAAAATTATTCACAAATTATTTATTTGGATATCATTTTAAAGCATGATGAACATCATCAGTCATTAAAAAAAGAGCAAAATAAAACAAAACAAATAACAAAAACAACCTCAAACATGTAATAATTCAGAATTGATTCACAGGTCATCCTCCAGAGGTTTTTCTGTGGCAATAAATGAAATAAGATGAGATTGCTTATTTCTCTATCATGTAGTTGCTGGTGGCTTCGAACAACCAAAGATGTAGTTAAGCTACCATTCATTAAGGATATGAAATGAAATTTGCAAGAAGATTCTCAAATAAAGCTCTTAAAATTGATGTAATTTTTAAATTAACAAAATTATTGGTGAGAAATAGAAGTATCTAGAAATGGTATATATTTCTTAAAAATTACATAATCACTTTGTAAATTCTTTGGTATTTTCTAGTAAAGTTAAATATATACTTATAAAATATGTATCTATTCTCATCCAAGACACAAGATAGTATGTTGTTGTTGTTGTTATGTGCCATCGAGTCGTTTGCAACTCGTAGCGACCCTATGTATAACAGCCCTAAACCGTGCTCTATCCCATGCCAATCTCAT
>NW_006399894.1:4863610-4873791 GCF_000299155.1 Elephantulus edwardii
GTAGAACTGTCAAGCATGGAAATACAAAGGAAAAGGAACAGTTGTAAGCAGACACTAGTAATTGGAACATGGCATGTGAGAACCATGAATGTAGGAAAATTAGAAATTGTTAAGAAAGAAATGGAAAGCATAAATATTGACATACTAGGCATTGGAGAGATGAGATAGACTGGCATAGGGCATTTCGAGTCAGATGATCATATGATATATCAAGATAGTATAGGTTTATAAATATTATGTGTATACATGTTCACAAGTTTTATTTGTAAGAGCCCAAAATGAAAATTATCCAAAAAAGCTCACCAACAGATGAATTAATATACCATATGACATAGACATGAAATTGATTCATAATCAGCAATAGAAAGGAAGTTATTGATACATAAACCCAGTGAACATAAAAAATTATGACTAACATAAAGGATAATGGGAATCCCAAAATACTGTGCTGGTGCGAAACCTTTACCTAGACCAGGAGGCTATTTTTCAAACAGAGTTATGGAATATTACATGGTTTAACAAACAATGTGTCAGGCTAGTATTCTGTCTCCATACATATTTAATCTGTAGGCGCAGAAAATTATTTTAGAAACTGGACTCTACAAAGAGGAAAATGGCATCAAGATCAGAGTAAGACCCATCAACAACCTGTGTTATGTAGATGACACAACCTTTCTTGTTGAAAGTGAGCAGGACTTGAAGTATTTGTTGCAGAAGATCAAAGAATGCAGTATGGATTGTATTTCAATGTCAAGAAAACAAAGATTAATACTATTGGACTGGTAGGCAATATCAAGGTGGATGGAGATTTTAAAACTGGCTACAATTTAATCTTACATGAATCCACAATTAACACCCTTGGTACCAGCAGTTAGGAAACAGGGAGATGCATTACCCATGGAAAATGACAGTTAGTGATCTCTCCAAATTATTGAGAAGTAATGATGTCAGCTTGAGAACTAAGGTGTGTCTGATTCAGGTCATGGTCTTTCTAATCACTTTTTGGCATCTGAGAGCTGGATAATGAATAAGGATGACAGAAGAAAAATTGTTTTCTTTGAGCTGTGGTTTTGGAAAAGAGTCTTATTGTACATCTCATAGACTGTCAAAAGAAGGGGTAGGGGGAGTCATGGAGAGTGTGCAGCCAGAGTGCTCTTCAGAGATGATGAAGCTTTGCTTCACATTCTTTGGGCATGTTGCTAGGAGGAGCTATTACTTGGAGAGGAACATGATCCTAGGAGAGATAGAGCATTGGCAAAGATCCAAGACCAGGTGGGTTGGTGTGGTGACTGCCACAATGGGCAATAATGTGTTAGGAAGTGTGAGGATGGCACAAAATAAGACACGGTTTTCATCTGCCTTTCGTAGGGTCACTATGGATAATACTTGACTAGATGGCACCTAACAACAACAAACACAATGAACTGGTACATAATTTTACTAAGTGGCAGAAACTAGACAAAACAATGTATCTCTTACATTATATTTTTAGAGAAGCCTTATGTGAAATAAATATTTAAAAGAAGAAAATAAACTTACAGGTAATACTTGCAAAAAATAGTAATCATCTAGAAATTCTTGAAGTTATTTTTTTAAATATTTATAACCAAATATATCTGAATGTCCACTAATAAATAAAAACGTATGTGTGTTTAATAGTTCCATCCTATGTATTCACTTATCAGTTAAATTATTTGTTTCTTAATTAAAAAAAACTTTATAGTTTCTGCTGATTTCTTTATAAAATGTCTTAGAACTTTTACTACTGTTGACACCTCTCCTAAAGTTTTTGGCAAGTTCCTATAAGCAAAACATAAAGGAGACTGTAAGAAAGCACTAAAATTATGAGCTCTTTGAAGATTTAATATAAAAAAAGAAAGGAAATACACTCATAATTATATCCTCCAGTCAAAAGCAGTCAGGCAATTTAAAAAGTATGCATGAGCCTGTGTGAGTTCTAGTGCTCTTAGCATCTGCTGATACTACTGGTTGAAACAGGCAAGCACTGTGATTTCCATAATGATGATTACTGAACGTGGGCATGGGCATAAGGCAAGGAATTGGATCAATGAACAGGTACAAGCAGGAGACATATTTTAAAGATTACTGCTCTGCAACATACAGCCATTTCATAGGTTTTAAATTGCAAAGGACTTGTTCAGTGTCCAGTAATACCCAGCACGTAAAACATCAAAAACAACATATGGTTGTCAAAAGCATCCACTTAAAGTAGCAGGAAATAAAAGAGTGAGCGATGTATTAGCTTTTATGAATATAATTATGCTTTATTCTTGCCATAATTTTGCACTGAATTTAATACTATTTAAGTCATCATGTTTTATTGTGCGCTGTGAGTATTAAGAGTACATTTTTCTTTCTCATTCTTTGGAGAAAAAAGAAATTAGGGGGGAAATAAATTGAACAACTGACAAAAAATGAAAAATTGAAATGTTCTGCAATCAGGAATGCAATGGACGTAAACATACAAACACAAGCAGGAACATACAAGTAATGTAAGAATAAAGAATCAATATTAAAGGATTCTTGTGAGTTTTCTGTTTTAATAACAAACATTCTTCCTTTTGGGAATTTCAAACCAAAAGATAAGGGAATAGTTTTTAATACATTAAAGTAATATACAGAAATGATACAAACATTTTTAAGACCATAAAAAACTACAATCATGTTGCCATTTAAGCATTTTCTGTTCTCACCAGAAAATTGTTGTTGTTTCCTTAGTCAAGTACAACTCATAATGACTCTGAACAAAAGGCCTGAAGCCCGTCTACAACTATGGATATTTATCAAAGTTCATAGTTTCTGGAACCATGTTATTTAGGAAATGACTGCCACTCCTGCTTCCAAACCTGTCATAGCGTGTTATTGTTGTTATGTGCCATTGTTATGTGTCTGCAATGTATAGTGAGCGACCCCATGTACAGCAGCTCTGAACCCTTTCCTGTCCTGAGCCAATCTCACTAATTCTGACATACCAATCCTCAGTGCCCCAGTTACTGTATTAAGCTATCTCATCTGGGGTTTTCCTCTCCTACACTGTCCTTCCACCCTTCTGAGCATGATATCCTTCTCCAAGCACTGATCGCTCCTGGCTACATGCCCAAAGTAAGTGAGGCAGAACTTCAATATCCTAGCCTCCAAGGAGAAATTTGGCTTCATCCTCTCCAACACAGACCTATTCGGTATGTTCAAGACTTTCCCAGCACCACAACTTGCAGGCACCTCTTCTTCTTCTGTCATTCTTAGTCACTGTCCAACTCTCTGAAGCATAACAAGTAATTGAGAAGACCATAGCCTGGATTCAGCATACCTTTGTATCTAGACTGACATCATTGCTCTTCAGCACTCTGGAAAGGTCCATGACAGCAGAGTTTCCCAATGCAATTCATCTTTTCACCACAGAATTAAGTTGTAATTATTAAAGAGATTGATTATGTATCAGGCACTCTGAAAAATTCTACAATTTATTTTCTGAGTTCTATTCCTTTCTTCAGTTGTTGAACAACATGATCTTTCTCAATAATCAGCCTGACTGCTTTGCTTTTTCCTGTCTTTCCAGAGCCTCTGCCTTTCCCCTCTTAACTCTGAATTCCTAATTCTTGTATTATTAGAAGATATTTAAATACATAACTTATTTTGATTCTTCAATTAATGTCTACAAAATCCCATGTGTTCACTTATGCAGTAAATGGTTAATTTCTTAGTTTTTTTTTAAATCTTCATAGTTTATATTGCTCTGTTTCTAGAATATCTTAGAACTTTTACCAATTTGATACCTCTCCTAAAGTTTTTGGCAAGTTCCTATAAGCAGTAGATAAAAGAAAAGGATGTAAGTTAGACCATAAGAAATCATTAACATTTTTGATCTTATTTTGGACTTTATGAGGATGAATGTGGCATCAGGATTGGAAGAATACCCATCAAAAATCTACCCCATTTAGACAACACACTCTTGCTCCCAGAAACTGAGGAGGACATGAAGTGTTTGCTACAGAAGGTCTAGCGCTGTAGTCTTCAATATGGATTGAAGCTCAACATCAAGAAAATGAAGATTCTCACCAATATACAAGTTGGAATCACTATCATAGATGGAGAAGAGATTGATTTGAGTAGTCATTGCAGCTTGCTCAGCTTCACAATCAACACTTTTGACACTAGCATCCAAGAAATAAAGACAATTGCTTCAAGTAAAACTACTTTTAGGGACCTCTCCAAAGTGCTAAAGAGCAATAGTGCCAGTTTAGAGAGTAAGATGTGCCTGATCCAGGTCATGGCTTTTGCAATTACTTGCTTATCCATCAGAGTGGGGCAACAACTAACGTTGACAGAAGAAAAATTGATGCTTTTGAGTTGTGATGCTTTTTAATTTGAGTTTTGAACATTTCGTGAATTGTCAAAAGAACAAACAGGTTTATTTTGGAGATCATGAAACCAGGCTGCTTATTGGAGGCAGAATCTTGAAGCTCTGTTTCACATGCTTGGAAGGGTTGAGCGACAGTGCAGGAGAGGAAAACCTCAGATGAAATGGATTGACTTAGTACCTGGGGTAAGGGAAGTAGGTTTGTCAGAGAGAGTGGGAAGAGCTCAGGACAGGGCAAGGTTCAGAGCTATTGTACATAAGGTTACTATGCGTTGAGTCACAGGGGACTTGATAGCACAACAACATTTTGGCCTTTTTGGTTGATAACTTGGTAACAGCTGAATTCAGGGATTCATCAGATATGGAAAAAAAGAGAAAAACTTTTAAAAGATAAGCACAATTCCAAGATAGTTTGCCTTAAATATGTTTTAAATAATTTCCAGGCAATATTCTTTGGAATACCACCAACTTGTTGGGGGAGACCTTCAATTTATAAATGAAACAAACAAACAACATGGTACAAATACATAGAGATCTTTCTGATGAATAATTAAAATATAAGCATTACCATTTCAAAGACTCAAACTTATTATTTGTGCAGAAGATACAAATTAGATTATGTATTTAAAAACACAAGGTTCCTTAATTCTTGCTTTCATTACAAAGAATACCAGTATTGTCAATATGAAATTGAATGTACAATTCAAAAAAAGATACATGGCTATACACTAATTTTTATTCTATGATTTTTTTTTGTCCAGTAAAGGCATTTCACTGTGTGGATCACAACAAATTGTCACTAACCCTGAGATGAATGGGAATCTCAGAACACTTAATTGGGTTCTTACAAAATCTATATTTGGACCAAGAAGCAGTAGTCAGAACAGAGGAAAGAAACACTATATGGTTTAGGATCAAGAAAATGTGCATCAGTGATGAATCCTATCTCCATATCTTTACAATCTATATGCTGAGCAAATAATTTGGGAGGCTGAATTTATGAAGAGGAATGTGGCATCAGGATTGGCGGAAGACTCATCAACTACCTATATTATGCAATGACACAACTTGCTTGTTGAAACTGAGGAGGGCATGTTGCAGAATGTCAAGGACTGTGGTCTTCAGTATGGATTTAAGCTCAACATCAAGAAAACAAAGATTCTCACACCTAGGCCAATTGGCAGCTTCATGGCAGATGGAGAAGAGATTGAGATTGTTAACAACTTCAGTTTGCTTGGTTCCAATAATCAATGTTCTTAGCAACATCAGGCAGGAAATCAAAAGAAAAGTTGTACTGGGAAAGTCTGCTGTCAGGTACCCCTTTAGAGTACTGAAGTGAAACAATGTCAGTCTGGAGACTAAGATATGCCTGTTTCTGGCCATGATTTTCACAATTACTTGCTGTGTAACTGAGAGCTGGACAATGACTAAGGATGATAGAAGAGAAATAGATGTCTTTAGTTGTGGTGCTGAAAAAGAGTGTTGAATATCCCATAAACTGCCAGGAAAATAAATAGTTCTGTTCCTGGAGAGGACATAACTTGAAACCAAGTTTCTCTCTGAAGGCAAGGATTTTGAAGCTCCATCTCATATAATTTAGGCACTCAACCAGACATGGTTATAACTAGGTCTTAGGAGAGTTCTGTGTTCTAATTTTGAGGGAATGCCATTCTATCCATTGTGATTATATCATTTTACAGTCCCACTTGCAATATATGAAAGTTCCAATCTTTTTGCATTTATTCGTCATCCAAATATCTTTCTTTGTGAAGTCTTTCCATGTTTTTTGTCCATTTTGTGTTTATCAGTCTTTTCCTTGTGGGGAGACCCTATCGTTGTTGTTGTTGATTACAGTTGAGTCAAGCACAATTCTATGAATAAAAGGCCTGAAACCTTTCTATAACTGTAGACATTTATCAAAGTTCCTACAGTTTCCAGAGGCATGTTGTTTAGTAAGTGGATGCCACTCCTGCTTCTAAACCTGTCTTAAACTGGGAGCTCCGCCAAACACTCTCCACCATGGGTAACCATTATGACATTTGACACCCCAATTGCACAAGGTTCAGCATCACAGCAATCCCAGGTTACCTCAGTACAGCATATTAACAGAAGTGTGCTGTCCCACTTAGAAGAATATTCTCCCAATCTCATCTTCAAATCTCACTCTGTGTCTGGTCCTTCTAGCTCCCTTTTATGAAAGCCTATGTGGGCCTCCCAAGGCTGCCTGTGAAACCCTAGGGGCTGGGCCATGCATATTCCATATCTTCTCTTTCCCAACTGTCTAGCTCAGGTCAGGGAAGGCTCATCACTTCTGCCTGGAATATACAGAGCCCCTTTTGGAGTTCTAGGGATATACTATTATGTACATCAAGATGCTTCCAGAGATCCAAGGTGCTATCCAGTCCAGATGTAAGAGTTCCTCTCATTTGCTGGCCTTCAGAGAAGCTGGCTGGCAGGAACCTCTGAAATGTGTATGGATTCCTTTAAACCCAGTCAGAACTTCCTGCTAACAAATTATATAAACTTTTGTTATGAGACCTTTGTCTGAGATGTTATTGTAAAAAATTTTTCTTCTAGCATTTAGGCTTTCTGTTAACCTTATTGGAAAACATTTTTAAACACACAGGATCTTAATTTTAGCAAGTCACATTCATCAATTTAGAAGTCTCCTGGTTGTATATTTCTGGATATATTTGCAACATATTTATACCAACCACCTGATGGTATGCATATGAATCAGGTCAATTACATCTCTGGAAAGAATCATTGGAGATGTTCAATATCAACTGTGAAAAAAAGGCCACATGCTGATTTTGGAGCAGGCTACTAACTACTTATATGCAAGTTGAAGCTGAAGCTAAAGAAAATTAAATCAAATCCAAAGGAAGCAAAGTCTGACCTTAAGTATATCCCACTTGAATTTCAAAACCATTTCAGAAAAGGTTTGAGGCCTTGAACACCAATGAGTGAAGACCAGATGAGCTGTGGGAGGATATAAAGAATAACAATCATGAATAATGCAAAAGATCATTACAAAAACAGAGGAGGAAGAAAAGTCCAAGAAGTATGTCAGATGAAACTCTGAATATTGCACTAGAGCACTGAAAAGCCAAAGCAAAAGGAAGAAGTCAAGAAATTAAGGAGCTGAACAGAAGATTTGAAAGGGCAGCGTGGGAAGACAAAGTAAAGTATTATAATGAAATGTGCAAAGAACTGGAGTCAGAAAATCCAAAGGGCTGAACTTGCTTAGCATTTCTTAAGTTGAAGGAACTGAAAAAAAAATTTAAGCCTTGAGTTTTAATACTTAAGGATGATATTGGGCAGAATGTTAAATTATTCAAAAAGCATTACAAGAAGATGGGAAGGTTTTACACAGAGTCGCTGCAACAGAAGGAATTGTCTGACACAGAAGAACTTCATCAAACAATAAATGAGAAAGAACCTGTGGTGATGAAGGAAGAAGTTCAAGCTGCTCAGAAAGAATTAGCAAAAAGCAAGGACCCAGGAATTGACAACATACTAATTAACACATTTCAACAAAAAGTTTCTGGATACAGTCACATAATTTTGTCAATAAATCTGGAGAACAACCACTTGGCCAACTGACTGGAAGAGATCTATATTTGTTCTCATTCCAAAGAAAGGTGATCCAACAGAGTGCGGAAATTATAGGTATCATTAATGTCATATATAAGCAATATCCTACTGAAAATGATCCAAAAACAACTGGATCGGCACATCATCAGAGAAGTGCCAGATGTGCAGACTGGGTTTAGAAGAAGCTGTGGTACTAGGAA
The DNA here is from genome assembly GCF_000299155.1 of Elephantulus edwardii. NCBI lineage: Eukaryota > Metazoa > Chordata > Mammalia > Macroscelidea > Macroscelididae > Elephantulus > Elephantulus edwardii. The sequence goes on from NW_006399894.1 coordinate 4,871,786, forward strand.
TATTATGGCTAAAGTTAGATGGATCTTGGATGAAAGCAGAGAGTACTAGAGGAATGTCTATCTGTGTTTCATTGACTATGCAAAGGAATTTGACTGTGTGGATCATAACAATCTATGGCTGACCCTGAGAAGAATAGGAATCCCAGAACATTTGATTGTGCTTATGCGAAACCTATACTTGGACCAGGAGACAGTGATCAGAACAAAGCAAGGAGACTCTGCATGGTTCAAAATCCGAAAGTGTGTATCCAAAGATAACATACCTTTTCAGTGTATATGCAAAGTAGATCATCTGGAAGGTGGGGCTATATGAGGAGGTATATGGCATCAAGATAGGAGGAAGATTCATCAACAACCTGTGTTATGCAGATTATAAAACCCTGCTTGCTGGAAATAAGGAGAAGCTGAAATGCTTGCAGCAGTAGGTAAAGAACTATCAACCTACAATATGGATTGAAGCTCAATATCAAGAAAACAAAAGGTTCTCAACCACTCGGCTAATTGGCAACACCATTATAGATAGTGAAGAGATTGAGATTATTAAGAACTTTAGTTTGCTCTGCTTCACAGTCAACATTCTTGGTACCATCAGCCAGGAAATCAAGATGATTTACACTGAGAAATTCTGCTGTCAGGACATCTCCAGAGTACAGGATATCAACGATATCAGTCTGGAAACCAAGGTGCAAATGATCCAGGCCATAGTCTTTGTAATTACTTGCTATGCATTAGAAAGCTGGACAATAACTAGGGATTATAGAAATTGAAGCAAGGGGAGCTCTGGTGGCCTAGTGGCAAGAAGCTGCAACTACAATCCCAGAGGTGCACGGTTCGAATCCACCAGATGCTCTGCCGGGGAAGGAGGGGCAATCTCCTCCTGTACCAGTCAGATCTGATTTGACAGTACACGCACACAAAAATAATAAAAATTAAAAAAAAAGAAATTGAAACAATGTCTTTGAGCTTTGGTTCTGAATAAGAATATTGAATAAATATATCATGGACTGCCAGGAGAACAAACAGGTTTGTACTAGAAAAGGTGAAATCAGGCTGATCCTTGGAGGCAAGGATTCTGAGGCTTGGTCTGACATACTTCAGGTACGTTACAAGCAGAGACCAGTCTTTGGAAAGGGACATCATGCTTGGGAGGTTGCAGGGACAGCACAAGAGAGGAAGACTCTCGATGAGATGAATTGATTCACTGAATGGGGTAAAGAGAGTAGGTGTGTCAGAGACAATAATGTTGGCACAGGGTAGTTCAGGGCTGTTGTACACAGGTCACAAGTGTCATGATAACACAGCATCTATGAAATAAGATAGAGCGTCTACATTTCATCTCTTATGATCTTCATGGTTTGGGAATTTAATCCGGGACCTCTCTGATTCATCATGAATTAATTTTTGTGTATGTGTGAAATTTGTACCCTGCTTTAGCTTTCTGAAGGTAAATGTCCAATTTTGCCAGTTCCATTTGTTGAAGAGGTTGTGCTTTCTCCATTTGCTTTTTTCCAATCCTCCCCAAATTCCAGTTTTGTGTTGATTTCTGAGCACTTGATTCTATTCTATTGAGCTATGTGTCTGTTATCATAGCAATAGCACATTGTTACAAAATAATATATAATGTTGGAGAATCTAAAGAGAATTATGTTGAGTCAACTATCTCAGTCTTATGAAGAAGAATATTACATAAGCCCATTATCGTGAAAATAGAAGAATAACTAGCACGATATGGATAAATGTTAAAAAAAGGGGGCGGTTAGAAGGGTAGGGGTCAGAGGACGGGAAGGGGTGAAAATCACTAGGATAACAGTTTGTTGGGTGAAGGAGTAGGGCGTGGAGGAATTAAGATTGGATAAAAACAGGCAGAGATTGAGGATTAATTTTATACACAATGTGTATTAGTGATTGTTTGAAACATGATATGAATGTAGGACTGTGAAATGCATTGTATATAAATGATAACCAAGTTACACACATTTTGTAGGCAAACCAGTATAATTTTTTTT
>NW_006399894.1:4877466-4886386 GCF_000299155.1 Elephantulus edwardii
GACTCGACAGCACATAACAACAACAACAAGGTCTAGAACATGGACATTGGTATGTAAATACCTCAGCACAATCATTTAACCTATTAAAGAATTCTTACTAAAAATATAAATTAATACAGAAAGCAAAACAAAATAAAAGCTATCCCATTGCCAACCACTGAGAACTAGCATATAGTGGATTCTCCTTTCTTGGTAGTGCCTAGTGAATTTGAACTTCCAGAAATCGTGGTATTTCAACTAGCAGTGCAATTTTGTAAGGAGGATGCTATCGCAACTTTCCAGTCAACAGTCTCTCAGTGATGTATGAATAGTAGGCAAGGTACAGGATTCCATTTTCATAGAAAAGAGGGGAGAGCCACAGATCTACACATTTATCTGGATGTAACAGTAAAAATAATGTTGAATAACACAGATTTTCTTTCTGTTTGTTGTTACTAATGCAGTCAAGACAGAACCCACTCAGCTGACCTTCCAATGGTTTTTGAGAAGCTGTAAATTGCACAGGAGGAGATTTTCCATCTTTCTCCCAAGGAGTAGGTTGTGAATTTGAATGCTTTCCTTTTGTTAGGAGCATGATTCATTACCATTTGGCCACCAGAGCTCCATGTTTTGTTTTTTTTTTTAAGATAAACTCAACAAAATGGGATGGCAGATTAAATTCTGTGCCAGGGCTTGCTTCTTCCAATAATACCTGAGTACACTTTTGTGTCATAAGAATTTCTTATAAATGGATGTATAGAAGAATATATTAACTTCATTTTTCATATAAAATTATTAACCCAAAATTACTTGTTCCATTCATTGCCAAATCTAATTCTTTTCTATCACAAATTAGAAAAAAAATCAAATATAAGATTATCTCATTTTCTATTGGTAGAGAATGCAATTTCTACTAACTTCAATAAAAATTTCTATAATTGTCAAATAGAGAATTTCAAACAAATTCACATAGGAAAATCTCCATCAACAGAATATTCAAAAGACAAATTAAGATTCTAAGTTAAGAATAGTTATATAAATAAAAAATCAGTTAAATTGTATTGGTTTTATTAAACAATATTAGGTGATAACAGAAAATGAAATAATTTTAAAGTTTAGCCCCTTGATGAAAATTTTAGTATTTCATGTACTTAAATATATAATTTTAAAAATAATAATTTGTTTACAATGTTTCCCAAAGTGTACTCTACAGATTTAATAACTAAAATACATCATAAAAGGCCTCTATGTGAAAAGTAATTTGGACAATGCTGGGATAAATAAAGTTAAACAGCTGGTTTTGTAATATAACTTGTTCTGAACTGTTAAGATTCAACAACACATTTTGTGTATCCAATAAAGAATTTGTAAGAAAGCGAAATTTCTACAAAGTAGTTGATCAAACAATAATTATTAGATGTACATTTATAAGACTGCTAGTTTAAAATAAAAGCTTTTATCATCCTCTTTCTAAATTTCTACTTTCAGTCTCAAGTCAGCCAAAGTGATCTACATTGTATAATATTATTCAATTATTATAGAATTTAGCTATGCATACAAACGAATTATATAGTATGAGATCTGTGATCAACTCAGAAACTCTAGATTATCCTGAAAATGAAATATTATTTTGAGATTATCAAGATACAATGCTTGCCCTTTACTTACTGAGCTAAATAAATCACTCTGAAAATGATATTTTTAAAAATGCAATGCATTGCTTCTTTTTATTCTTAACACAAGTCTGTTGTTGTTGCTGTTACTTGCCATTGAGTTGCTTGCAACTCATAGTGACCCTATGGACAATATATCTGAACTCTTGAGCCAGTCTTATTGACTCTGACACATCTAGTCCCATTACATCAGTTATTATGTCTATCCACCTTATTGGGGTCTTTCTCTTCTACACTCTCCCTCAACCAGTCCAAGCATGATGCATTTCTCCAAGGACTGGGCCCTCCTGCCTATGTGCCCAAAATATGTGACAGAGCTTCAAAATTCTTGCCCTCAAGGAGAAACTTGGTTTCATCCTCTCCATGATAAAACCTATTTGTTCTCCTTGCTGTCCATGGTATGTATGTTCAAGACTTTTCTCCAGCACCCTAACTCAAAGGCATCTATTCTTCTTCTGTCATCTTTAGTCATTGTCCAGCTCTCTGATGTATAGAAAGTAATTGTGAAGACCATGGTCTGGATCAGGCACACCTTAGTCTCTAGACTGATATAATTAATCTTTAACACTTTGGAGAGATCCCTGACAGCAGACTTTCCTGATGCAATTTGTCTTTTGATGTCCTGATTGCTGGTGCTAAAATTCTTGATTGTGGAGCTGCTCCTCAATCCATCCTGATGCTGTCAATTGGCCCATTTTGTAAGAATCTTTGTGTTCTTGATGTTAAGAATCAATCAGTATTGAAAACTATACTCTTTGACCTTCTGCAGTAAACACTTCAGATCCTCCTTATTTTTGGCAAGCAAGGCTGTATCATGTACATAATGAAGATTGCTGATGAGTCTTTCTCTTTATAAAGTGTTAGCCTCACAAATGATCTGTTCCACATACAGACTGAAAAGTTATGTATACAGGACCCATCTCTGATGTACTACTTTCTTCCTAATTTTGAACCATTCAGTGTTATCTTATTCTGTTCTGATGACTGTCTCGTGGTTTAGCATGAGCACAATCAAGTGTTCTAAGATTCCCATTATTCTTAAGGTTAATTGCAATGTGACATTGGTAATTAATAATTTAATATTGAACATGCACCATGGACTGACAAGAAAACTAACAAGTCTTCCCTGGAGGCAAGGATTTTGAGGCTTCATCTCACATATGTCAGGGAGCTTTCAGGGGAGATCAGTTCTTGGGGAATGATACAGTGTTTGGAATGGTAAAGGGACAGCACAGAGAAGGAAGACCCTGGATAAGATGATTGACACAGTAACTGGGGTAATGAGCAGATGTGTCAGAGACACTGAATTTGGCTCAGGATAGAGCAGAGTTCAGAATTCTTGTTCACATAATCACTGTGAATCATACTTGATCTGGTGCCACATAACAAAAATATTCCATAAAAAGAAACAAACAAAAAAACCAACACCCTCGTACTTAATTAGGAAATTAAGTGCTCACTTAAAGTGTAGGAGAAAGGACTTGAGATCTGCTCCCATAAAGATTAGAGTCCTAAAAATCCTCGCAGACAAATTCTATTCTGTGAAAAGAATCTCATGATTTAAAGACTGTTCAACAGCATACAGTAATAGAACCAACATATACTTTATATATTGTGTTATGTTGTTTTGTTGTTGTCATATGTCATCAAGTTGCCTGTAACTCATAGTAAACCTATGTACAATAACCTTAAACTCTGCTTTATCTTGTACCAATCTTACTGTCTCTGACACACCTACCTTCCTGATCCTAGTCAATGAATCAATCTATCTCATAGAGGCTCTTCCTCTCTTGCACTGTCCCTCCACTCTCCCAAATATGACATCTCTCTTTAAGTACTAGTCCCACGTTGCAATGTGTCCAAAGTACGTCAGATAAAGCTTCAGAATCCTTGCATTCAAGGACCAGCCTGTTCTCACCTTCATAAGATGAACTTGTTTGTTCTCATAGCAGTCCATGGTATATCCAATACTCTTCCCCAGTACCACAGCTCAAGGGCATCACTTCTCCTTCTATCATCCCTAGTCATTGTCCAAATTTCTGATGTATACCAAGTAATTGCAAAGACCAGGTGCACTTTAGTCTCCAGACTGATATTATTGCTCTTCAGGACTTTGGAGAAATCTCTAGCAACAGATTTTCCCAGTTAAATTTGTCTTTTAATTTCCTGACTTCTGGTACCAAGAGTGTTGAATGTGGAGCCAAGCAAACTAAAGCCATTAACAATCTCAATCTCTTCACCATCTATTATGATGCTGCCTGCCAATCAGCCCCTGGTGAGAATCTTTGTTTTCTTGATGCTGAGCTTCAGTCCATATTGAAGGAAGCAGTCCTTGGCCATATACAGCAAGTGCTTCAGGTCCTCCTCAGTTTCAGCAAACAGGGTAGTGTCATCGGCGTAACATACATTTTTGATGAGTCTAGAAAATTTTAAATAATAAAGAACACAACTTATTTTTTTTTAAAAACCTGATACTAAGAAATCGTATAATTTTCCAATAAAGATGAATTTATTTTTTTAGTATTGTTATATAATTCTTATTATAAGATCATTTGTTAGAGATGTATTTACACTGTTATTCCAAATTGCTTTAGGAGGGTGAACATATATGCAAAATGAATTTGAAGCTATTGTTTAAAAAGTATTTATTTAATAAATAAATATACTGAAATAATTACTTTTATGGATTGAAGATCAATATGAAGAAAACAAAGATTTTCACCACTGAGCCAACTGGCAGCATTATGATGGGTAGTAAAGAGATTGAGATTGTAAACAGCTTTAGTTTTGCTTGACTTCACAATCAACACTTGATACCAGCAGCCAGGAAATTGAAAGATATATTACATTTGGGAAATATGCTGTCAGAGATCTCTCCAAAATACTGAAGAGCAATGATGTTAGTCTGGAGACTACGTGAACCTAATAAAGGCCATGGTCTACAATCACTTGCTATGCATCTTGGAGCTGGAACATGACTAGGGAGAATAGAAGGACAATTGATGCCTTTGAGCTACGGTACTAGAGAAGAGTATTGAATATACCAGGGACTGCTAAAAGAAGGGAAAGATTCATCTTGGACAGAGTAAAATCACGCTGCTGCTTAGAGGCAAGGATTCTGAAGCTTCATCAGATATACTTTGGACATGTTGCAAGGTGAGACCAGTCCTTGGAGAAAGATGTCTTGTGCAAGAGAGGAAGACCCTTGATGAGATGGATTGATTCAGTGACTAGGATAATGAGGGTACATGTGTCAGAGAGAAAACGATTGGTACAGGATAGAGCAGGATTTAGGGCTGTTGTACATAGTGCTCTTTGAGTTGCAGGTGACTGGATGGCACATAATAAAAACAACATAAAAGGGAAAGATTTTAAGCTTGATAGAATAAATTTTTCAAAAAATAATGCTACATTACAGAGTCCTCAATATTTGTAAATACATAAATTTGAAGATTCTGTGTAAATTCTATTTAGGTAAATGAGATTGATTAGTAGAACTTTAATTTCTTTTTCTACTTAAAAAGTCCCTGTGTGGAACAAAACCTTTTTCCAATATGATGAAAAGAATTTCTACCAACTGGGGAAAAAACATTTGGCAATACCACATCAGACAAGGGTCTCATAATATGAGTTTACAGAAGCTACAGGGCCTGCACAAAGAAAAGACTGATAACACAATTACAAAATGTGCAAAAGAAATGGAAAGACTTTTCACAGAGTAAAACATTCGAATGGTCAACAGATACATGGAGAAGTTATCAAAACCACTGGCACGAGGAGTGATGCAAATAAATACCACAATAAAATACCATCTCACCCCAGCTACAGTGGCAAATTTAGCATGACAGCAAGCAATAAATGTTGGAGAGGATATGGACACGTGAGAACTCTCATATACTGTTTGTGGGATTGTAAAATAGTACAACCACTCTGGAAAGCAGTTTGGAATGTCCTCAAAAACATGAACATAGAAACTCTGTATTATCCACTCCTGGGAACATATCCCAAGGAAAACAGAACTGAAACACAAGTGGAGATTTGTACACCATTGTTCACAGAAGCATTATTTATCATTGCAACAACATGGCAACAGCCCAAATATCCAGCCACTGAGTTGAGAAATTGTGATCTACTCTGATAATAGAAGCAACACTCAGGAGCAACAATTTGGATAAATGCCACATGACTTGTGAGAGACTAGAGAGCATTGTGCTGAGTGAACTAACTCAGTCTCGCAAGGGTGAATACTGCTTATGACCATTATTGTAAAAATAGAAGTTAACTAGCAAAATGCTCATAGGAATTCAAGGACAAAAGGGGTTGGAGCAGAGGAATCATAGAGTTACACAATTTATATGAACTTTGAATATAAATATGAACCGTGTCCTATCATTCTCACAATTTGACGTATTTCACTCCATTGCTGCAGTCACCATGTCAATTCATTTGGTTGAGGGTCTTCCTTTTGGACTTATTGTTCCACCTTTCTAAACATTATCTTCAATACTTAGCTTTTCCTAGCAATATGCCCTATGTATATGAAAAAAGCTTTATCACCTTTGCCTCAAAAGAGTACTCTGATTTCTGTCTCCAAGGGATAGCAATGTGCCCAAAGTATAGAAGCTGAAGTTCTGCCATTCTTGACTCCAAGGAGCACTCTGGCTTCACCTTCTCCAAGACATATCTGCTTGTTCTTTCGGCAGTTCTTTGGATATTCAATATTCTCCTCCAACACGAGTACTCAATTTTTCTTCTGTCATCGTTATTCACTGTCCAGTTTTCAGAAGCATGACAAGTGATTCAAAACACCACAGCCTGAATTATGTGCATCTTCATCTTCAAGCTAACATCATTGTTCCTCAGTAATTTGGAGAGATCATTGACTCTACGCTTTCCCAATGCAATATGTATTCTTATTCCCTGAGAGCTACTACCAAGCACACTAACTTGGGATCCAATTAAGATGAAGTCATTGGTAGTTTGATCTTTTTTATCAATCTATTATGATGTCAAGAAATCTGGAGGACAACCACTTTGCCAAATGACTGGAAGAGATGTATGTTTGTTCCAATTCCAAAGAAAGGTGATCCAACAGAGTGTGAAAATCATCGAAAAATATCAGTAATACCACATGTAAGCAAGATTCTGCTAAAGATGAACCCAAAGTTAGTGGAACAACACATCAACAGTGAACTGCCAGAAGTGAAGGCTGGGTTTAGAAGGGTCGTGGATCTAGGGATATTATAGCAAATGTTAGATGCATCTTGGCTAAAAGCAGGGAGTACCAGAGGAACGTCTATCTGTATTTCATTGATTATGCAAAGGCGTTTGACTGTATGATCACAACAAACTGTGGCTGACTCTGAGAAGAATGGGAATCCCAGAACACTTGATCATGCTAATGCAAAATCTATATTTGGACCAGGAGCCAGTCTTCAGAACAGAGCAAGAAAATACTGCATGGTTCAAAATTGGGAAGGGTGTATGCCGGGGATGTGTCTTATCTCCATATCTTTTCAATCTATATGCAGAACAGATTATCTGGCAGGGTGGGCTGTATGAAGAGAAATGTGGCATCAGGATTGGGGGAAGATTCATGAACAATCTGAATTATGGAGATGACGCAACCCTGCTTGCTGAAACTGAAGAGGATCAGAAGCGCTTGTTGCAGAAGGTCAAGGACTGCAGCTTACAATATGGATTGAGGCTCAATATCAAGAAAACAAGGATTCTTACCACTAGGCCAATTGACAGCATCACGATAGATGGTGAAGAGATTGAGATTGTTCACAGCTTTAGTTTGCTTGGCTCCACAATCAACACTCTTGGTATTAGAAGCCAGGAAATTAAAAGACATATTGTGATTGAAAAGTCTGCTTTTAAGGACCTCTTCAAACTACTGAAGAGCAATGACATCACTCTGGAGCATAAGGTGCTCTTGCTACAGGACATGGTCTTTGCAATCACTAAATATGCGTCAGAGAGCTCGACGATGACTAGGGATGCTTGAAGGAGAATTGATGCCTTTAAGCTGTGATGTTGGAGAAAAGTATTGAACATACCATGGCCTGCTAAGAAAAGGAACAGGTTAAATTAGGCTGCTCTTTGGAGGCAAGGATTCTGAAGCTTTGTCTGACATATTTTGGACATGTTGTAAGGAGGGAGCAATCCTTGGAGAGGGACCTTATTCTTGAGAGAGTGGAGGGACAGTGCAGAAGAGGAAGGCCCACGTTCTTCATAGACTCCAGCTTCTTGAATAATTTGCTCAGATTTGGAGAAAAGATACATCCCTGATGTATGATTTTCTTAATTTTAAACCATTTTGTGTTCCCTGTTCTCTTTGCACAGCAGCTTAATGGTCTAGGTATAGGTTTTGTGTGAGCACAATTAAGTGCTCTGGGATTTCCATTTTTTCACTGTTATCCATATTTTGTTATGATCGTACAATAAAATGTCTTAGCCTAGTTAATAAAGCACAAATATTCATTGTTCTAGTATTCTTGGCTGTCAGCCAGGATCCATCTGACATCAGGAATGCTTTCTCTAGTGCCAATTTCTCTTTAAAATCTAGTTCAAACTACTGGCAATCCTCTCTCTATGTGTTACTCTAGGCATGTTTTAGTAATCTTCAGTAGTATTTTTTTTCTTATTATATAAAAAGGAAAGGGAAATTATTACCAAAACTGTAATGCAAAATTGTTTAATTGTGTATGTTTATTCTGAATAAATGAAATAACAGGTAAACAACTAAACAATTTTATTAAGATAAATAAGACATACACATTACCAAAGTTGTGAATAGTTACAATTCTAAAAATATAGAAGTTATCCTAAAGGTTATGAAACGATTACTCAGTAAAGTCACCTGTGAAAACTTCATAAACTGGCTAATGTCTGGACTGACAAATTTTTTCAAGAATCTGAGGAAAATACCGACCTTCTATTAAAACTCTTTCTTTTCTCAGTCTTACCCCCACCCTGATATCAGTCCCATTTTACAGCAAAGGCACCATGCAATATTTGTCCTTTTGCGACTGAGATATTTCACTCAGCATAAAACTGGATAAATGGTGTATATGGCACTGAAGCAGATGAGGGACTGAATAATTTAAAAGCAATGTATGATAGGGTATTATGGTTATCACAAGAGTGCACAATTAAGGTTACATAGTGGAATGTACTTGGGGCGGTGGGAGGGGTGCGGGGGGATTGTGTACCAGGGAGGGAGTCTTTCTTTTACTTTTGAAAGAGAGGAGCGAACTGGGGTG
>NW_006399894.1:4886486-4887094 GCF_000299155.1 Elephantulus edwardii
ATTGGTTTTTGGTCAAATCATTCCTCTAAGTAGTATAGCATTTGTCTGTCAATTTGCTGTACAGAGGTAATTTGTGTTTGCTGTGATGCTAAGCACTGTGACAGTGATGTGTCAAATAGAATAATAGTTACTAATTTTGGAAGCAAGATTGTCATCCACATCCTAAAAAACATGTCTCTGGAAACCATGAATTTTGATAAATGTTGGTAGTTGTAGAGGAGGGGCTTCAGGGCTTTTGTTCATAGGGTTGCAATATGTCATGCTAGACTTGAATGCAATCAACAACAACAACATGATGGACAGTGTTTGGTGGAGCTCCAGGATTAAAATCGGCTTGGAAGCAGGAGTGGCATCCACTTCCAAAATAGCTTGTCTCCGGAAACTATGAATTTAGAGAAATAATGAAAACTGTACAATTGTTCAGGCCTTTCATTCATAGGATCACTATGAGACATCTGTGACTCAATGGCATTTAACAACAACAACAACAAAATAACAATTTAAACCATTTTAGTTGAACTGCTTGCATATCTATAAATTGGAGTAGTGTGGCTGTTTTTTTTAAAGTAAGGTCTAGAAAACCCTATGCACAACAGAACACACGCAGA
>NW_006399894.1:4888152-4894928 GCF_000299155.1 Elephantulus edwardii
TTTCTTTTACTTTTGAAAGAGAGGAGCGAACTGGGGTGCGGGGGGGAGAGGGCTGGGCGGGTAGAGAAGTGCAGCAATGAATGAATGGAAATCCAAATTCTCTGTAAATGTTCATTAAATTATTTTTAAAAAAAGTAAAAAAAACAAAACAAAACCAACAACTCTTTCTTTTACTTGTTAGGTGCTGGTAAGTTGAACTATAACTCATAAGGACTCCTGTGAACAACAGGTCTGAACCTTGTTCTTATCCTACACCATCTTCAAGATAGCGCATAAGCTCCATCCCATTTTTACATACAGTCTACCCTACTTGTTGAGCGTCTTTCTCTTTTAAGTCACCATCAAAACAGCTATTAAAGCAAAGAAGAATTAAACAAACTAAGTTCTTATTCTAGGTTTCACATACACTTACAATTAGATGATTGCTGTGAGTGATTTTTTTTAGGTGTTTTGTAAAGGCTTCTCTGCTACCTCTACTGTGATAATTAGCATAACAGTAAGCTAGTTAATAATCTCAGTTCTCCTTTTTAATATGACTAGCTTGGGTTTCTTCCTGGTACAGAGTTCTTAGAACAATCAGAAAAAAGCCCTTAAAAGGACCTACGTAGAAGCTGCAAAGCTTCTAGTCTCATCTCAGAATTCTCAGAAATCACTTCTGCCTATTCTATTCATCAAGGAAGTCACAAAATCAAAGAAGTTTAATTCCATGATACATTGTTGTTGTTGTTGTAGCTTGCTATTGAGCTCAGACTGACTCATAGCTGATCCTCCAGTAAGTTTTCAGAAGCAGTAATTGTTCATCTTTCTCTTATATAGCAAGTGGTAGATTTAAACTCTTTTTGATTGCAGCACAGCTTCTTACCACCAGAGCTCCCTGTAATACAATGAGTTTAGTTAACAATATTTGTTGTGTAGTTGTGTTTTGTGTGTTTGTGTTTCTTGTTTGTTTTAATTTTATACTGGTTTGTTAACAAAGTTTGAATACATTGTTTGTCACACCGGATCTTTTCCATTTCCTTCATATTCACCATCAAATTGTGCAACTCTATGATTAACATTCCTCCTCAACCACCCACCCTCACCCCTCTGCTTCAATCTCCCTACCCCTTGGATCCTCATACTTGTTCTACAATAATGGTCTTACACAGTATTTGTCCTTATGGGAGTGACTGAGTTAATTAGCTTAGCATAATGATATACAGTCCCTCCCAAGTTAGATAGTAATTTACAAAAACATTGCTGCTGCATGCTGCATAGTATTCCATAGTGTGAATGAGTTGTGGGGGGTTTATAATGTGCATTTTATTTGCAACTAAGCAATATTTGAAAGCTTGCATTCTTTTCTTTTCCTTCTGAACTTCTTCTGTGTCCACAGAGAAAAACATAATTCAGTGACGAGAATTTTCAATAATTCTTAACACATAGGATTGTGACATTATAGATTGCTAAAATTGTCAAATATTTCCATATAGATTCGTGAAAGAGTAGCTGGTCTGGGTTTCAGATTTTCCTTCTATTGCTTCTGCTATCAAAATTTTCCTCTAAGTATAGCTTAGACCACCTCAGGATTGAACAGCTTAATTATTATTTAATTTGTCATAGAATGGCAGTACTCTCTTGGTTATGGTCAACTTTTATGGTCTAATATTCTTGTTCCCCACTGAGGTGTGCTCCAGAAGCCTCAGGAGATTAGATCTCTACTAAATATTCCAATGCCTTTGGAAATCTCCAAGAAGATAAAACCGGATCGAATCTTCTTAAATTTCAGCACACTGACCATACAGTTTATGGTAAGGTCATATTCCAGAAGATATCACTGCAGCTGGAGTGAATTGAGGCCATGTTGGGGTATATAAAGGTTATACAATGTAGGCAAAAGTGGTCTGTATTTTTCTAGCCTTCTTAGACTATAGCTGTTGTTACTGATTAATATGTCTCTGAAATAACTCTTATATAAACATTTAAAGAAATTGAGGGAGTTTTAGGAAGAGAGAAAGAATAGTTGAGAAGAGAGTGACCAGTATCCAGTTGGTTTTGATAATCCAGCAGTGCTTCCACAACAGAAAGGAGAATTTAGAGGAAGAGTCTACCTTCATAATGTTATTAAGGTTCCAAAAGATTCTCAGGTTTTTACTTCTCTTTTCATTCTTCCCTTTCAATTTTGCCTCTAGTATGAACAGTTTCATTAAATCCTCAATCATCCCATATTTCATGAGCATTAGTAAATATGACTTTATTTTAAAAATGCAAATATCATTTTGATATATTTCTTTTATGAAAGATAATGCTCTTAATTTGAAATACTTTGTAAGAATGCTATAATTTTTAGCTCATCATATTTGCAGGTAAATAATCGAGAAGCAAAGATATAATACAAAGGAAAAAACAGATCCCAAATGTAGGAAACCCGATAATGTAGGTTCATAAATATCATGCTATACTGCTTGTGCAGGATTAGTGTTCATCCAATTAAATAATCCACTGTAATAAACAATTTTCATGACTTTTTCAATAATAGAGGTATTAAACATTTAAAAAAATTACACACGGGGCTGACCATTTTGAAAGTAATTGCTGTTAAATTCAGCAGAAGTTGGGAGATGATTCAGCATCATGATCATTCTCACTAGAGCTAAGAAAAATTTCTACCTTTGAGACCACAAGTTACCTAATGACTTTCAATTTAATGAGGAATATGCTGAGAAAAGTTATATAGCTCCTTATGACAAATTATTGTAAAAAAGAGATTACTTAGCTGTCATTTTCCTTGCCATGCAAACAAAAAGCTTATAATGGTAATTTATAATAAGCAATTAATGAAAAGACAATTTAGACTTATTGTAGTAGTAATTTGTTCCACAATTTTGTCACTTGGCAAGCATCTACAATTTAGTATTCTAAAGGAGTTTAAACATAGATAATATGTATTTATTATTCATTATATTTTTGTTATTAGGTGCCATCCAGTTAATTACAATTTGGAGTGACATTATGATAAAACAGATTTGAACCCTGTCCTATCCTGTGCCACCCCCGTACTTCCTGACACACTAGAGCCCATTGAAACGTTCACTGTGTCAATCTATGTGATTGAAGGTCATCTTTTCGTTTGCCAACCCTTCACCTTTCCAAGTATGATATCACACTCCAAGGAATAGTCTTTCCTAGCAAAATGCCTGAAGAATGTGAGACGAAGCTTTACCATCTTTGCTTCCAAGTAAAACTGGCTACAATTTCTCCAAAACATTTTTGTCTTTTGCCAATACGTGGGATATTCCGTACTCTTTTCCAACACCACAGCTCAAAAATATCATTTCTTCTTCTATATTCCTTTTCCTTTATCCCCTTCTCAAATGCATAGCCAGTGATCAGAAAGTTCATGGTCTGCATTAGATGCACTTAGTTCTTAAATTGACATTATTGCTCCTAACATATTTGGAAAGGTCCCTGACTGCAGACTTTCCCAGTGCAATTGTTGTTGTTGTGTACTGTCAAGTAGGGACTGGTCCATAGCTGACCTTCTGGTGAGTTTTCATACACAGTTAATCACACGAGAGGAGATTGCCCATCCTTTTTGTATGAAGTGGCTGGCGGATTAGACTGTGTGTCTTCAGAATTGTAGTGCAACTTCTTGCCCATAGGCCACCGGAGCTTTCCAGTACAATATGTGTCATAATTTCCTGATGGTTGGTGCAAACATATTCATTGCGGATACAAGTAAGACAAACTCATTGGCAAATTCTATCTTTCCTCCATTGGCAAATTCTATCTTTTCTCCACCTATTATGAGCGTGCCTGTCAGCCGAAGAGTAAGAATTTTTTTTTTCTCTTGATGTTGAGATGCAGTCCATATTGAAGGATGTATTCTTTAAACATTTGCAACAAATACTTCAGGTCTTCCTCATTTTCAACAAGTAAGTATGTCATCTGCATAATGCTGCTTATTGATGAGTCTTCCTCTGAACTTGATTCCACATTTTTCTCCATTGAATCCAGCTTCTAGAAAAATTTGCTTAGCATTCAGATGGACTAGGTATGGAAAGAATGTACAACCTTGACACACATTTCTCAATTTTAAATTATGTAGATCTTTTGTTCATAGGATAGCTATGAGTCGTACTTGGCTCTATGGCACCTAACAACAGCAACAACAACAAAAACAGTGTTATCTTGCTCTGTATATACCAGAGCAAGAGCAAATAGGTTCAGGGTTCTCATTCTTCTCGACATTATCCATAACTAGTTATAACCCACACAGTCAAATGTCTTTGTATAGTCAATAAGGCATAGATAGGCATTTTTATGGTGTCCTTTGCCAGGATTCATTTGACATCAACAGTGATATTCCTGGTGCTACAACCTCTTCCAGATTAAGACAGACTAGAAAACAGCATGGCCATATACTTCTCAAATAATAGACCTTTAAAAATGTTACGAACAGCAGAGGAAAACGGATCGTTATAGTATTAGAGGAAAGCCCAGAATAGAAGTTAATAAAAATGAGGGGAAAAAACAGCACTAAACCTCCTTTAATTGGAACATGGAATGTATAGAGCATGAATGCTTTGAGACTAGAAATTGTAAAAATTAAAATGAAATCTGTTAACATCTACTTACTAGGCATTAGTGAGAGGAGATACACTAGATTGGCCACTTTGAATCAGATAATTACAAGTAAGTCTGTCTTGGGAAGGGTATAGTGATATAGCTGGATCTTACTGGATTGCTATGTTCAGCTTTTTGAGGAAACAGCAAACTGTTTTCCAGAGTAATTTTACTGTATTACAATCTCACCAGCAGTACATGAGAATTTCAATCTCCACATCCTATGCAAAATCTATTCCTTTTTGTTCTGTTAAATTTTGCTACTGGTACTGAAGAGAGAGGGTATCTCATTGTTGTATTGATTTGCATCTCTCTCATTTCCAGTGATTTGGGAATTTCTCCATATGTCTGGTGACCATCTGAATGTCTTCCTATGTGAAAAACCATTTTATGTCATTTATCCACTTTACTTTTGGTTTATCTGTCTTTTCCTTGTGGAGGTCCGTTAGTATTGTGTTTTGTTATAAAAGCCTTGTTTGAGGTTTCATTGACAAATTTTCCCCAGCTTCTGGAGGGCTATTTTATCCTATTGGAAAACGTTTTTCATGCACACAGGACTAATATTTTTAATGTAACATTAATGAACATTTAAAGAAAGGAGGAGTTTTCATTCATTCATTGTTGCATGTTTTCCTCCCTATCTCCCATCCGCCTTCCCTTGTCCACTTTGTAAGGCATCTCTTGTTCCAGATTGTTAATTGTCATGTATATTATCCTTAATCATACATTCCTTTTGGATTCATTTCATCTGTTAAAGTGTAGTGTTCATTATTTATTAACTCTTTGTGTTTTCCCTCCAACCTTTCATGCCAATCCTACTTTTTAATAGCAGTACTGTGCAGTACTTCTGTGACAGGACTTAATTTTTATAAAGTCCCATTTACCGATCTTATTCTCTCCTGATTATTCACTTCTGGATATAGCCTATTTATGTCATAGGCTAGTGCTTTTATATTTGGACCCATTTTCTCATAGACTCTTTATGGTTTTGAGCTTTACTTATAGGTCTCTGATCCATCTTGAGTTTATTTTTTTATATGGTGTGAGATGTGAAACCTGTTTCAGCTTTCTGCAAGTTGGTGTTCAGTTTTGCCAACACTATTTGTTGAAAAGGTAGTCATATCCACTTTTGATAGTTTTTATTCGTCTTCAAACACCACTTGACTGTAGGTAGATACGTTAATTTCTGGGTTCTTGACTCTATTCCACTGGTCTGTGTCCGACATTGTACCAATACCATGTTGTTTTAGTTACTACAGTTATGAAGTAGGGTTTTAATAGAGTTCTATGCGCCCAATTCACTCTTATTTTTCAGAAGAACTATACTTATTCTGGATCTCTTTCTTTTCCAAATAGACCTGCCAATTATCCTTTCTATATCTTTGAAAAATGAGTTAGTTATCTTTATTGGGATTTCAGTGAACATGTAGAATGTTTTGGTAAGATTATAATCATACTATTTTGAGTCTTTCAATCCATGAGCAGGGAATAGGTTTCCATTTAATTTAGTTTTTTATTGTTTCCTGTGGTAGTTTCTTGAAGTTTTCCTTAGAAAGGTCTTCTGTTTTAGAACAGTGACACAGTGGCACTATGCAGTATCTGTCCTTTTGTGACTGAGATATTTTACTCATCGTAATGTACTCCAGGTTCACCCATTTTGAATAATATTGCATGAGTTCTTTGTTTTTCAATGCAGCGTAGTATTATACTGTTTTAATATACCCAGCTTCTCTATCCATTTATTTGTTGATGGGAACTTAGGCTTTTCCCAACTCCTTGCTATCTTGAACAAAGCCGCTATAAACGTGGGTGTGCATACATCTGCTTGGGTGGCAGTTTTGGTCTCTTTGGGGTATATTCCCAGTAGTGGAATTCCTGGCTCAAATGGTATCTCTTATTTGCAACTTTTTGAGAAAGTGCCATACCACTTTCCACAGTGGTTGCATCATTTTACACTTCCACCAACAGTGAATAAGGGTTCTAGTTTCTCCACAACCTCACCAGCATTTGTTGCTTGCTGTTCTGTTAAATTTTGCTATTTTTACTGGGGTGAGATGATATCTCATAGTTGTTTTGATTTGCATCTCTCTCAGAGACAAGTTCATCCTGGAAAGGGTGGGTGAAGCCAGGCTGCTCCTTGGAGGCAAGGATTCTCAAGCTTCATCTCACAT
>NW_006399894.1:4895598-4897365 GCF_000299155.1 Elephantulus edwardii
AACAGCACTTAACAACAACAAGAAGACAATAATAATGGTAAAATTTAACTCAAAGGATTGTTGAGAAAATCAAATGAGAAATGAACAGAAATTACCCAAAACCTGGCACAAAACAAGTTCTCATGCTTAGATTTTTGTCTTTTTAAATCTTCTCATATGTCAATGAACGAAGGGCAAATATTCTTTTCATTTTACAGATAGAGAAAATAAGGCTTAGAATAAATATATAATTTTGTAAATGTTACCTAGTATGTTAAGTCAAGGGAATGTGGCCCAAATTTTTAACTTAAAATTACAACATTGATTTAAAAGAGGTTTTTAACATTACATCATGTTTCGAGCATACTTGTCTAAAAATACCACATTGTATCAATTTGATTCCTACTAGTAGTATACTTCTATTCCGTTTCTGAGGCTATGAAATTTAGCTGGAGAATTTTGTGTCATCTTTCTCCCACAAATCAGCTAGTTGATTTGAACCACTAATCATTTTCTAATTGAGGTTTTTATGAAAGTTTATAGAGAACTTGGGTTTCCATTCATTCATTGTTGCACAATTTTTCTCCCTGCCTCTCTCTGTTTTCTTTTCTCTTTGAAAAAAAAAGTTGTTGTACAATTCCCCACCACTACCTCAATCCACTTTACTATGCAACTCTTCTTCTAGACTGTTGTCATACAAATAATAACTAATAATATATTCCTTTTAAGCAATCCCTTCCCTAATCTGTTTCAATGCAGTGTGCATTATTTATCCCCTCTTTTCTTCGTTTCCTCCAATCCTGATATCAGTCCTGTTTTATAACAGTGTCATGCAGTATTTGTTCTTTTGTGACAAAGATATTTCACTCAGATAATGTCCTCCAGGGTCACCTATTTTGTATCATATTTCATCAGTGCTTCTTTTTACGGTGCTGCATAGTATTCCATTGTGTGAATATACCGCAGTTTCTCTACCCATGCATTGATGAAAACTTGGATTTTTTTTTTCTGTTGTGCTCAGTGGATTAAAAGAAACATGCCATAGGATTTTAAGTGAGGTCATTTATTTACTGTTCAGTGGATGGGCCCAGCAACATGGTAGTATTCCCCTATTTCCTAACATCAACTAGGTGCTTTTATATTCTTACTCTTCTTTAGATGCTCGACTACATAAGCCAAGGCTACAATATCCTGTTGATGATATATTTCTAAGGGTACTGTGACATAGTCACAGGTACAGTACAAAACATCTACATCTTGGGTGTATCAAGGGTACAGTGAAAAACAGTTACACCTTGGGTTTATCATGGGTACAGTGCAAACCATTTACAGATACAATAGCCACTACTATTTTGGGAAATGAGTCAAGAGAAAATTTTAGAGCTCGGGGCAAAATCTTTCAAAACAGGGTTTGGTTACTCAAATGGAATGAGTACTACATAAAATAGAGTCTATTTGGCTTCTCATTTCCATCTCTTTGCCATTGTGAACAATGTAGCAATAAACATGGGTGTGCTATATCTGCTTGGGTAGTAGTTATGGTTTCCTTAGGGTTTATTCCCAGTAGTGGAATTATTGGGTCAAATGGTATTTCTATTTCCAACTTTTTGAGAAAGCACCATACTGCCTTCCACAGTGGTTGCACCATTTTAAACTCCCACCAACAGTGAAAAAGGTTTCCCTTTTCTCCACAACCTTGCAGGCATTTGTCATTTGCTGTTGTGTTGAATTTTGCACTTCTTACTGGGGTGAGATTATATCTCACAGTTGTTTTGATTTGTAGCTCTC
>NW_006399894.1:4898273-4904033 GCF_000299155.1 Elephantulus edwardii
TTGTAGGTATTTCACGATGCTTGGAAGACTGTTCATGTTGTTGTTTAAGGCTTCTAGAGTTCTTCCAAATTTTTCTGATAAAATTTATCGTCCTTGGTTTTAGTCCTAGGTCCTTGATCCACTTTGAGTTGCTTTTTTTTTTTATGTTGTGATGTGTGAATCTTGCTTGAGTTTTCTGCAGATAGTTTTCCAATTTTACATCATTAATTTTTAAGTCAGCATCTCAATATATAATGTTCTATGCCCCCAGAATCTGCCTCTCTACACATAGATAGGAACAACATAGGACATTTAGACTCAAATTTAGATTCTTAACTATGTTTTATTTCTATTATTCTCATTTTTCTTTTAAATTTTAATTGTATATATATATGTGTGTGTGTGTGTGTGTGTGTGTGTGTGTTTTGTTTCTACATAACTTTAAAATTTTAGGCTTAAATTATCAATAAAAATAGAGTCTACACTGTAAAACAGAATTTAATTACTTTGAGCAGTTATATGATTAAGTGCTGGATGAGGGAATATAACAGAGAACTCTAGTAGTTTACTGGGTATAGTGTTGGGCTGTCAACTGTCATGTAGGCAGTTTGAATTCATCAGTTGCTCCATGGAAGAAAGCTGGGAAATCTTCTCTCAGAATTCTCATCCTGACTCTATTCTGACTTGACAGCACATAACAAAAATAATGATGGAATGTGAAGTGTCTGTAATTATTCCTAAATAGGTGTTCACCTTTATATTCTCCCTTCTCACTGCTTGAACTACCGACTCATGAAAGGGTGTAGTTTTGCATGTAAACTAAGACAATACAGATAAGATGAAAGAAAATTAGATAAATGTCTGTGTCTCTATCTCTGAAATGTTATTATTATATGTAAAAAAAATCTATTTTTATTATTATGTGCTGTCGAGGATGACACTTAATGACCCTGTGAACAACCTGAATCGTGTCTTACCTTTAGCCATTCTCATTTCCAACATACTTGAATCCGTTGCTGCAGTCATTCTGTCAATCCATCTCTCTGAAAATTTTCGTCTCCTTTGGTGATCCTCCACCTATCCAAGCATGATTCTCTTTTCAAGTAATACTCCCTTCTAACAACATGTTCAAAGTAGTTGAGACAAAGCTTCACCACCCTCACCTCTATGCAGCACATTGGCTGCCCTTTTACAAGACGTATCTGTTTTTCCTTGTGGCAGTTCATAGGATATTCAGTACTTTATACCAGCACCAAAATTCAAAGACATTGATTCTCCTGTCATCTTTATTTGTTGTCCAGCTCTCAGATGCATAGCAGGTTATTGGAAAGACTATGACTTGGATCAGGTTGACTTTAATCTTCAAACAGAAATCATTGCTTTTCAGGACTTTGAAAGGTCTCTGACAGCCATCTCTCCCAAACCTGTATCTCTTCTGATCTTCTGGCTGCTGGTACCAAGAGTGTTGATTATAGATCCAACAAGATAAAACTGTTGACAGTTTCAGTGTCTTCTCCATGTGTCATGATATTGTGTACTGAGTCAATGCTCAGAAATTTTGATTTCTTTATCTTGAGGTACAATCCATACTAAAGGTTGTAATCTTTTATCTTCTATAGAAAGTACCTCAAATCCTCATCCCTTTCAGTAAGCAATGTTGTGTGATCTGCACAACACAGGTTGTTGATGAATCATCACTAGTATTAGATTATGAGAAAGAAATAGACAAAAATATCTTTTAAAAGCCACTCTCATACAGAATTCCACTTATATAGAGTTTAGTTCTATACGTAGAGTTGTTTTAAGTCTCAAATGTGAATTTGCGAGCTTAGTGGTCTCAAAGGGCACATAAATAGCAATACAGAAAACCATTTATTATTGCTTTGCAAAAGCATAATATTGTTTCAATCATGTGCAATAGTACTTTCTGTTATGATAAAAGCAGAAAAAAGTTAGAGCATTGGCTAAAATGGTATGTTGCTTAAGGGATTAAAAGGAAAATAATCACAACATTTGTGTCTGTTAAGATAATATAGGAAAGTTCTATTAGAGAAGATATGGGCAGATTCAAAGGAGAAATAACAAAGAATACAGCAATCTGCTTGAACTAAAATTCTGGGAAATTGATCCCTAGGAGAGTTGGAAAAAAAAAACAACTGCTTTTGCAAGCCAAATTGATATTATGGTAAAAGCTGTCTCTGAAGAAGTAACCGTGAAGTAGATTAAGGTTGTGGAAAATAACTTTATTCAAATTATTTTAAATAGAAAGGAGGACTATGGAATGGACACAAAGAAATATATGATAAAACTTATCAAAATTAAAAAACCAGTTGTATCTAAAAATATAACTTGTCAGTATAACTTCATTTATCCTACCACAATAAAGAGACACAAAGTCTAGTTATTTTTAAGGAAATTATATTACAAATAAAATCACAAACTTCTCCTGCAAAAAATCTATACTTATTTGAAACTTAAAATCCCTTCCCAGGTTCCAGAGAGAGTACAAGCATGGGTTATGTGGTGCAATAGTTTATTCTATCAAGGAGAGCATAATATGAATTTCAGATAGCCACATAGAAAAAAAAAAAAAGAAATGATGAAGAAACTCCCAGAAGGCAAGGCCAGGATACTGAGAGTGCTGGCCAGAGAGTAAAACTATTAGATGAGTAACTCGGAAATGATATCCACTCCTATACAAGGGGTTTTACAATTCTTCCAGTAATAAATGATCATTGTTATCGATTAAAATAATCACTGTATGTTTTTAATCCTTCCTTTCTGTATAGTTATCCTTTCTTTTGTAGTTATCGTGTTTCCATTTTGGTATTATCTACTGCAGGAAGCATAAGTGGAGAAGAAAAAATACTTTTTCATTTCTATATTTTCAATCACAAAGAACTCTATTCATTCTTCCAATCACTTGTACATGAAACTTGAAAAGCATCTGTGATTCTGTATACTTATTTCTATATTCTGTTAAATTCTATTGACTTTACATTGAAATACTGAGTCCAAAACCTCTTCTCCACAGAATAGATTCATCACTGGCCTGGAACATTTCTATATATTGACTGACTTGTCACAATAGCTTTCCAACTAAACATCCTACTGGTATACACTCCCAGGAATTTGTTTTCAGTATATCTGCAAAAACTATTATTTTAAAAACAAGCATTGTTTGTTTGTTTTGGTTTTTTCCCCCATGGCTCCTTATTAGTTAGTTATTCATATGTCTTGCCAGTATGCATTTTAAATCTCTCTATATATATTGTAGCATTTGGGTAGCTGGACTTTATTAGCACGTATATAGCAACAGGATTAGAGAAAGATTCTCAAGAACCCTCATTATGCAGATTACACAACCTTGCTTGCCAAAACTGAAGAGCCCTGAAGCATTTTCTGCACAAGACCAAGGAGTGTAGTCTTCAATATTATTGAAAACTCAATATCAAGAAAACAGAGATTCTCACCACTTAGCCAATTGGAAACACCATGGTAGCTGGAGAAGAGATTGAGATTGTTAAATATTTTCACATCAGCGTCAAGAAATCAAAAGATAAATTGCAGTAGAAATATCTGCAATCAGAGGTTGCTCCAGAGTATTGAAGAGCAGTCATGTCAGTGAGAGACTAAGATGTGTCTGATCCTGGCTACGGTCTTCCATTTTTTTGCTATGCATCAGAGAGCTGGACAGTGACTGAAGATGACCAAAGAAGAATCGCTGTCTTTGAGTTGTGGTGCTGAAGAGTAGTGAACATACACTATAGACTCTCAAGAGAACAAACACATCTATCCTGTAAAGGGTAAACCCTAGTTGCTCCTTGGAGGTAAGGATTTTGAGACTCTGTCTCACTTAATTTGGGCATTTTTCCAGCAGGGACTAGTCCTTGGATGAGGAAATTATGCTTGGAAAGGATGGAGGGATGGCACATGAGAGGAAGACCTGGGATGAAATGTATTGATACAGTAACTGGAGTAATGGGGGTAGGTATGTTGGAGACAACGAGATGATCTTAGTAAGGGCAGGGTCCAGACATATTCTTCACAGTCTCTGTAAGTCATAGTTAACTGAGTGGCACATAACACCACCATCACCACAATAAAAACCACAGTCCTTCCCAATATCAAGAAGATTGTATAACTGGGACATAGTTGCCTTTTAAACTTTATTTTCTAATTCACTGCTCGTTTCTGTGTTGGTCCCTGCTCTATTTGCATTTACGTGATTCTGAAAAAAATGTGAGATGGTCTTGGTTCTTCAAGTGTTTGTTTCTTTCTTTGGATCACTCTTCTCCCACAGATTCAGGTAACTTAGATGTCCTGAATTACGTATTTTTTTCCTGATCATTATATTAAAATGATTGGCTTTCCCATTCCACTTTGAGGATATGTACAGACTTGAGATAAACAAAATTAAACACAATACTATTGTCATAATTTGATTTTGAGTTGTTAAAGTTGATTTTTAATGTCTTAGAAATTTTGAGAGCTATTTGACATAACATTGATCACTTAAATTTATCATGGTGTCAGTATTTGTTGTTATTGTTGATAGAGCAGAACTACCAAGTAAAGCTTTCTACGCTGAAATCTTTAATGGGGGTTATTGCTCCCATATTTTCTCCCGAGAATTGTTTGGTGTGTTATTAAATTAAATTAAAGACTTTTCAATTAGCAGCTGGACATGTAACTAATGTCCAACTAGTGCTTCTGTAGAAGTACTCCATGGGAATTAGAAATAATACAAACCAGAGATGGGCATTAAATATTTACCCACATAAGATTACTTCTATAAAGTTTATGCTTTTCCAAAATACTTCTCCCAAAATCCATATTAATTTATATATTTTAGTGTTAACTAGCTGTTTTCTATTTTCTTCTACTAGAGCATGAACACAAGAGCGAAAGGGCCACATTTTTTTTTGTTTGATTTACTTCAATATGTTGCTGATGATAGAAAAGTGATTTGACACCTAGAAATCACTCAACAATGTTTGTTGTACGAAAGAGTCATTAAGAGTAAACCCCTTTATTTAAGTTGACAAGAATACATCTAAAAAGAAATTCCCAAATTCTTTTGAAGTTGGTTATACTTAACGACCATACTTTGTTTAATATGATGCAGGTAGAATTGATCCTTTATCCATTGAGGGAAAGAGTCTGTTCAGCATTATAGGGAAGGGGTAAGTCTTTCAACACTTTATAGCGCAGGTATATGTGACAACATTCTAGGGATGTTAGTGCCTAGATCTTTGACTCAATCAAGCTGCAATATGATTCATGGATTAATCATGTTTGTACTGCTGCTGCTGCTGCTGTTATTGTTGTTATGTACACTGAGGTAAAACCAATTCATAGCTGACCCTTCAGCAGGTTTACAGAAGCAATAGATCACGAAGAAGGAGATTGCTCATCTTTCTTCCCTGGAGAAGTTGGTAGGTTTAAACTGCCGTTTTTGGATTGGTAGTGCAACTCTTTACCACTAAACCAGAATTCTGACTTATTTAAATCAGTTTTATTGTTTTTCATTTAAGAGGATACACAGACAATGTTATTTATATAGTACAATGGGTAATATTACCTGCAATATGCCTCTTCGCTATTATCTGAGGTGACTTCCACCGGTGCACAGTTTCCGGCTTCCCCTCTGCCCAGAGGCACGCTCTCAGCACCTCTTCCAGCCAGCTTCTCCTGTTTACGGGCAATATACCTGCAATATGCCTCTTCGCTATTATCTGAGGTGATTTCCGCCAGTGCGCAGTCTATCTGTGTTTCATT
>NW_006399894.1:4906027-4907714 GCF_000299155.1 Elephantulus edwardii
GCAAAATCTCTGTAAATGTTCATTAAAACTAATACAATTTAATAAAAAAAAGAATAAACACATCACAATAACTCTATACAGAAAATTCGGAAGAATTTTAAAATGTTGTAATTTCTATATCTTTCTATTATAGTTATTATGCGTAGGTCATTTTACTAATCGTAAGTAGGAAGGTGATTCTTTATGTATTTCAAACTAATGATATTGCTAATAAGGTATTTGCATAGTTTAAAACTCAAAATTATATAAAACAGTGTAAGGAGCTCTGACTGTGTAACCTATAAATAGTTTCTCTGCTAATTCAAGTACCTTGCTTGACTGTCTGGTAATCTGAATCAAACAGTTGTTGCTCAGAAAAAGAAGGGCAATAACCTTTTTTGTGATTTACTATCTTTGAAATCCAGTGGAGCATCAGCTTTAAGTTGTTTTAACTCAATGCCAATGAGTACTGTTGTTGGTATGTGCCATCTAGTTGCATATGTTTCATAACTACCGTATGTACAACACCTCAGAATTCTTCCCTATCCTAAGCCAGTTTCACTCTGACACACCTTATCCCATTGCCTTAGTTACTATGCCAATCCATCCTTTCCTGTGCTGTCCCTTCACCCTTCCAAGTAGGATATCATTTTCCAAGGATAGGTTCTGGGCACATACTCAAAGTATGTGAGGACAGAGCTTCGAAATCCTAGCCTCCAAGGAGAAACTTGGTTTCACACACTCCAAGACAGATATATTTTTTCTCCACTCTTCTCCAGCATGACAACTCAAAGGCATCAATTCATTTTCTGTCATCTTTTTCTGTTATCCTTTTTCATAATTTTATGTTATTCTTAGTTCAAGTCTCTGATACATAGGCAAAGAATATAGTGATAGATATTATTACTAGAACTAAAAGAATAATACAAATTATAATCAAAGACTAAAGCTGTAAGGAAAAAGATTACACTGAACAAATTTAAATTTTTTTACTCACTTGAATGGAACAAAATTGAATATCAAATTTAAGTAGTAGGATTGGAAATTTATCTCAAGACAGAAAGAAAAATCATTTATTTCTGAGATTGTTCGTAAATGATAAAGATACTGTTGAATGATTAATAGTGTCATAAATATATGTCTACCAATACATTATAAAGTGTTTACTTATTTATTTATAAAGTCAATTCTATTGAAATGTACATTTGCTTTGGTAAGGTGAACCTTATTTTTTAAAATTTACATCATTGCTCTTTAGCACTTTGGAAAGGCAACAAATTTTCCAATGCAACTCATCTTTTAATTTCTTGACTACTTTGAGTCTATCACACCTGAATTTCAGAACCATCTCAGGAACAGGTTTGAGGCCTTGAACACTAATGAGCGAAGACCAGACGAGTTGTGGGAGGATATCAAGGGTAACATCCTGGAAGAGTCCGAAAGGTCATTCCAAAGACAGAGGAGGAAGCGAAGCCCAAAATAGATGTCAGAAGAGACTCTAAAAATTGCACTGGAGTGCAGAGAAGCCAAAGCACAAGGAAGAATTCAAGATACTAAAGAGCTGAATAGAAGATTTCAAAAGGCTGCACGGGATGACAAAGCAAAATATGACAAAGAAATGTGCAAGGAGTTGGAGTAAGAAAATCAGAAGGGCAGGACTCGCTCAGCATGTCTTAAGCTCAAGGAACTGAAGAACAAATTAGAACCT
>NW_006399894.1:4908888-4918401 GCF_000299155.1 Elephantulus edwardii
TCTGATACAGGCCATGGCCTTTGCAATCACTTGTTATGCATCAGAGAGTTAGACAATGACCAAGGAGGATAGAAGGAGAATTGATGCCTTTGAGCTGTGGTGCTGGAGAAGAGTATTGAGAGTACCATGGACTGACAGGAAAACAAACAGATTCATCCTGGAAGGGTTTAAACCAGGTGGCTCCTTGAAGGCAAGGATTCTGAGGTTCCATCTAACATACTTTGGACATGTTGTGAGGAGAGAACGGTCCTTGGAGAAGGACGTCATGCTTGGGAGGGTAGAGAGACAGCACAGGAGGGGAAAGTCCTCTATCATGTGGATTTATTCAGTGACTGGGATAATCGGGATGGGTGTGTCAGAGACAGTGTGATTGGCACAAGACAGAGCAGAGCTTAGGGCTGTTGTACATGGGGTCGCTATGCGTCGCAAACCACTCGACGGCACATAACAGCAACAACTAACAAACTGTGGCTGACTCTGAGAAGAATGGGAATCCCAGAACACTTGATCGTGCTAATGAGAACTTATACTTGGACCAAGAGACAGTCACCAGAACAGAGCAAGTAAACTCTGCATGGTTCAAAATTGGGAAATGCGTTCACCAGTGATGTGTCCTATCTCCATACCTTTTCAACCTGTATTCAGAACAGATTATCCGAGAGGCTGGGATCTATGAGAAGAAGTGTGGCTTCAGGATTGATGGAAGATGTATAACTATCTGCTTCATGCAGATGACACCCTGCTTGCTGAAACTGAGGAGGACCTGAAGCGCTTGCTGCAGAGGGTCAAGGACTGCAGCCTTCCATATGAATTGAAGCTCAGTTTCAAGAAGACAAAGATTCTCACCAATAGACCAATTGGCAGCATCAGGATGGATGGCGAAGAGATTGAGATTGTTAACAACTTTAGTCTGCTTGGCTCCATGCTCAACATTCTTGGCACCAGTAATCAGGAAATAAAAAATCGTATTGCAATGGAAAAGTTTGTTGTTAGGGATCTCTCCAGGATACTGAAGAGCAATGGTGTCACTCTGGAGACTAAGGTGTGACTGATACAGGCTATGTTCTTTGTAATCACTTGTTATGCATCAGAGAGTTGGACAATGACTAGGGAGGATAGAAGGAGAATTGATGCCTTTGAGCTGTGGTGCTGGAGAAGAGTATTGAATGTACCATGGACTGCCAAGAAAACAAACAGATTCATCCTGGAGAGGGTTAAACCAGGCTGCTCCTTGGAGGCAAGGATTCTGGGGCTTCATCTGACATATCTTGGACATGTTGTAAGGAGGGAGAGGACCTTGGAGTCGGACATTATACTTGCGAGGGTAGAGGGACGACACAGGAGGGGAAGGCCCTCTATGAGGTGGATTGATTCAATTACTGGGGTAATCGGGAGGGGAGTGTCAGAGGCAGTTTGATTGGCACAGGATAGTACAAGGTTTAGGGCTGTTGTACTTAGGGTCGCTATGAGTCACAAGCAACTCGACGGCACATAACAACAACAACAACTCATACCAATGATATTGAATGTACATCCAAGTAAGATGAGAATTGATAAATTCAGTCTTTCCTCCATCTATCATAATGTTGTCCATTCTCACTTTTAGCAAGCAAGGATGTGATATCTGCATAACTCAGATTATTGATTAGTTTTTCTCCAATTCTTATGGTACAATCTTCTTCATGAAGTACAACTTCTCAAATGATTTGGTCAAGA
Organism: Elephantulus edwardii; assembly: GCF_000299155.1. Lineage (NCBI taxonomy): Eukaryota > Metazoa > Chordata > Mammalia > Macroscelidea > Macroscelididae > Elephantulus > Elephantulus edwardii. The sequence continues at coordinate 4,910,605 of NW_006399894.1, forward strand.
CCAAGAATGAATAGGTATGAAGTAAGGATCTAGCCCTGACACATACCTTTATTAATTTGAACCATGCAGTTTTCCTTTATTTTGTTTGGAAGACAGTCTTTTGGTATAGGTATAGGTTTCGCAGAGTCTCGTCTGACATCAATCTTGGTATTTTCTTTCCCCTCTGCTTTTATTTTTCTTTTTTTTCCTTTCTGTATGTGTGTACCATCAAATCAGATCTGACTGGTACAGGAAGAGATTGTCCCTCCTTCCCCAGCAGAGCATCTGGTGGATTTGAACTGTGAGCCTCCGGGACTGCAGTGTGGCTTCTTGCCACTAGGCCACCAGAGCTCCCCTTCTCCTCTGCTTTTGTAATGACAATTTTCATTCTTCGTGGATGATATTTTTTATAATCTCTCTTAGCTTATCTGATCTTTGCTCATTGGTGATCAAGGCCTCAAACCTGTTTCTGAGATGGTTTTGAAATTTGAGTGGTATAGACTCAAGGTCAAATTTTGGTTTCTGTGGATTTAATTTTTTTCAACTTCAACTTGAACTTGCATATGAACAGTTGGTGGTCTGTTCCATAATCACCATCTGGCCTAGTTTTCACAGCTGATTTTGAGCTTCTCCAGTGATTCTTTCACAGATGTAATGTATTTGATTCCTATGCATACCATCAGGTGAAATCCATATGTATAGCCTGAATTCGTGTTTCTTATAAAAGTATTCACATTAAATACATCATTGAATGTACAGAACTCTATCATTCTCTCTCCAGCTTCATTTCTTTCACCAAGTCCATGTTTTCCAACTACTGATCTTTCTACCCTGTTCCCAACTTTTTCTTCCCAGACACCTATTATTTTTAATGCATCTTGTTTGCGTGTTTGATCTATTTCTGATGACAAATTTGGTAGAAATATTTTCTTTCCTTCTCTTTGGCTATAGTTGTTGGTGAATATATTTGAACAAAAGAGGTATTCACTGGACTTCCTTGTCAGCGTATCAATTCCTTTTCAATCTATTATGCAGAACGGATTGTATTAGAGGCTGGGCTCTATGAGAAGAAATGTGGCATCAGAATTGATGGGAGACTCATCAACAACCTGTGTTATGCAGATGAAACAATTTTACTCACTGAAATGAAGGAATGTCTGAAGCACTTCCAGTAGAGGATCAAGGACTGAAGCCTTCAATATGGATTGAAGCTCAACATCAAGAAAACAAAAATTTTCACCAGTGGGCTGATTGGCAGAATTAGGATAGAAAGTGAAGAAATTGAAACTATTAACAGCTTTAGTTTGCTTGGCTCCACGATCAACACTCTTGGTACAAGCAGCCAGAAAATCAAAAGACAAATTACATTGGGAAACTCTGCTGTCAGGGATCTCACCAGAGTACTGAAGAGCAATGACGTCAGTCTGAAGGCTAAGGTGTGCCTAATCCAGTACATAGTCTTCATAATTACTTACTGTATGTCAGAAAGCTAGACAATGACTAGGAATGATAGAAAGAGAAGTGATACCTTTGAGCTGTGGTTCTGAGAAGACTATTGAATATATCATGGACTGTCAGAAGAACAAAAAGTTTCATCCTTGAGAGGGTGAAACAAGGCTGTCCTTGATGGCAAAGATTCTGAGGCTTCTTCTGACATACTTTGGGCATGTTACAAGGAGGGATTAGTCTTTGGAGAGGGACATCATGCTTGGAAGGGTTGAGGGACAGCAAAAAAGAGGAAGAAACTTCATGAGATAGATTGATTCAGTGACTAGGCTATTGAGGATAGATGTGTCACAGACAACAAGGTTGGCACTGGATACAGCATATTTCAGGGCCATTGTACATAGGGTTGCTATGAATTACAAGTAACTCAACGGCACATAACAACAATAATAATAACAGTAACAACACAGATTTCACATAAGCATAATGAAATATTTTGTCATTACCATTTTTCACAATATTAGCAATAATGTTTTTGTGAGCCACACAGTCAAATGCCTTTGAATAGTTGTAAAGCACTGATACACCTCCTTCTTAGTTTAGTCCTCAAACTGACACCCTTGCTTCTTAATGATCCAGAAAATGATTGAAGTCTGTAAAGTTATGTCGTATGCATAATGTAGACTGTTGATAAGTCTTCCTCTAATCCTTATACCATATTGTTCCCCCTAGAGAGTCCAGTTTTATGAATTATTTACTCAGCATACAGATTAAATAAGACTGGAGAATGGATACAACTCTGACTCACACTCCTCCTGATTTTAAACCATGCATTGTTCCTTTTGCTCCATTCAAACAACAACTTATTTGCATAGGTATAGATTCCATGTGAGTACAATTAAGTGTTCTGAGATTACCATTCTTCTCCATGAAAGTAATTATTTGTTATGATTTGCACAGTAAAATGCATTTGCGTAGTCAATAAAATACAAACATTCTTCTGGTATTCTCTGCTTTCAGCCAGTATCCATGTGACATCAGCAATGATATCCCTGGTATTAAAGCCTCTTCTAAAACTAGTTTGAACTTCTAGTAGTTATCTATCAATGTACCATTCTAGATGTTTCTGAATGAACTTCAGCAATGTTTTGCTTGCTTGGGAAATGAATGGTATTGTTTTCTAATTTTCACATTCTGTTGGATCATCTTCTTGGGAATGGGGACACATATAGAACTCTTCTAGTCAGTTGACCAGGTAGCTATCCTCCAAATATCCTGGAATAAACTGGTGGTGAGCACATCTAAGGCTGTATCTGTTAGTTACAACACATCAACTGGTATTTCATACATTTGTGGGTCTTATTTTTTACCAATGCCTTAAGTGCACCTCGACCGTTGTCACCATTAGCTCTTGTTCATATAGTACTTCCTGAAATTACTGTGTGAAAGCTAATTAATTATTTTTGGTACGGTGATTCTTAGTATTCCTTTCATTTTCTTTTAATGCTTCCTGAGTCATTTAAGATTTTGCCCATATCATCTTTCCTTATTGCAAGTCAAGAATTTAATTTCTTTTTCAGTTCTTTCAGCTTGAGAAATTATGATCGAGTTATTCCCTTTTTATTCTCTTACTCCAACTCTGCACATTTCATTATTACATTTTGCTTTCTCTTCTCAAGTTGCCCTTTGAAATCTTTTGTTCAACACTTTTACTTTGGAATCTCTTCCTTTTGTTTTGGCTTCTTGACACTCTAATTTTCATAGTCACTTCTGATATCCGTTTTGAGTTTTGGGGTTTTTTTCCCCTTTTACTTTTTAATTATGTTGACCTTTTGCCTTCTACATGGATGATATCTTTGATGTCCTGCAGCAGTTCTGGTCATCAATCATTGATGTTCAATGCTTCAAACTTGTTTTATATATGACTCTTAAATTAACTTGGATAGATTAAAATTGCGTTTTGGTTCCTGCAGGATTAGTTTTAACTTTATTGAGTTTCAGTTTGAACTCTCACTCATTTGAGTAACAGACGGTTTGTTCCATAATGAACACTTGGTCTGATTTTGACTGCAGATATTGCACTTTTCCAATGGTTCTTTCCTGAAATATAGTCAGTCGAGTTTCTATTGCAATCCATCAGGTGAGGCCATTTGTGTTATTTTAGGAAGCTATTTACTATGAATAAATCATTCAGTGTGTAATACTTGATCATATCATCTGCAGCATCATTTCTATCACCAAACACATACTTTCCACCTCTTATTTCTTCCTCATTGTTTCAAACTTTGTTGTGATGTTTCTATGTTAGTTTATAAAAAGGGTGCAGCAGTAGCATAGAGCTTGCTGAATCTAACCACTATTAACTCCACAAGGGGGAACTGCAGGACAGTGTAGAACTGTACCATGATCTTCCCAAGAACACTAATCTTTTATGGATTCAGGATGCCTCATCTTTCTCTCACAGAACACTAGCGGGGCTGGAATAGCTTCAATGTTTTAGCCATAGAATGTATTGGCAACATTTATCTTATATAAAATATATCAAATAGTCATTAAATGATTGTAGATATGGTAATAAATGGATGCAGAACAATTACAAGAGTTGATGACTACATAAAGAAATGGATATGGAAATCATGTTCAGGAAAACATTTCAATTTCTTGGCATCAAACAACAGTGTTAAAAATGCTACTAAAATTTGAATTTCTCCCAATTTAAAATTAAAATAATAGTGAAATTCATAGTATTCTATGATGTGTATAGAACAGCTAAAACAATGACAGATATAATAATTGCCTAATATATATGATCCTATTTTTTTTTTCTTCAGGATTACCATGGTAGGACATTTCTCAGAAAAAAAAAAAACCAAGCGTGTTTTCCTATGGGAAAAAATTTAAAGAGGAAAAAGTGAACTCATGACTATAGTTTTTTTAATATCTTAATAATCATAAATAAGTTATAACTTAGCAATTGTTTCTAAAGCTTCATTTAAAAATTCTGTTTAGAGAAGTGGCTGTTTTTGTTTACCCAATATCTAACATCCTATGTTTTTTCCCCTTTGGTTTCCAAGATTTTGAGTGGTACACTTTAAACAGTGATATATTACTCTATTCTATCCAGAAAATGAAGGGTGTATAGTTTTAAATTGGTCCCAATGGAACTAATAATAAAGTCACTGGGGAAGGTGCTGCCAAAATATATAAAAGTTTCTTGGGCTAAATCTATGATTCTAAGTAACTTGTTTGTGCTTAGCATGCTTAATTATGACTGCATATATCACTGAATGCATATATGCAAAATAAACTTGTTTATATGAATTATTGCTAAAAATTAGCAATGATGGCTAGAACTTCCTTTTATAGCATAAAAATCACTGGAAGCTTTCATGTGCTAATATTTGTATACATGTAAATTTATACATAGGTAGATAAAGATCTATGGGAAAGATAAATATATTTAGTACCATATATGTCACAAAAAACAAACAAATGAAAAAAAAAGAACGACACACCAAGCACTACTTATTTAGATGTATTAGTGTACACTTTTACTATATAGTTTTAGCAGAATGTTAATAGATATTCTGTTGTCAGCTTAATATTTCAGTTCTTTTCATTGTCTGGATGATTATATAGCCTAAAACAAAATAGTGAATGTTAAGAATTTTTTTTAGCAAAAGGTGGAGAAGTAACCCCAAACATATCATTATAATAATGTGCCCATCTACATTAATGCTAAGATTCAATATTTTAAAAATTCCCAGTGTGCAATCATGCTTTTCTTATAGTAATAGCTTTTCCTTTCTTCTCTAGAGAAAGTAATGATTTTTAAAAATTAGAATAGAAAGTTGAGAAAGAAAAATTTTCAGAGGCACTGCTGCAATAACTGCTTACCTAGCCTAATGTTTTCTGGTCAAGAGGTAAAGCAATCAAACAGTTCAAAAGACTAATGCCTCCCTGTGGAAATGCCATTTCATTCAGCATAGAAAAATATCTTGCCTGTTTCTATTATCAAAGGCAATGTTCATGATTGATATTTAATTAAACAGCAAAACATATATCACAAGAACTATAATGAGATGTAAGAATTACAGCGAAAGTCTGCTATATTTTTTATAAAGAAAAATTGGCAAGGAAAGTGCAACAAACTCCTCTCTTAACTATACTATTATTATGTTTTTCACACTCAAAATAAAATCGAAATTGTGTTAGGAAATTATAGACATAAAAGAAAATATTATTATTGTACCAAATTTCATGCAATGATGATGACTTTTTTATGCAGGAATGTGTACCTCAGATATTTGGCACCTTTAATATCTACCACAATGAAAAGAAAAAAAAATATAACAAATGCCTTTTCATTGGTTACAATTCCTAGCAACCTAGTATCCAACCTAGTATCCAAGGCTGTAAATCTTTATGAAAGAATACTGTGTCTTTCTCATGCAGAATATCAGGTGGCTTCATCTGCTGACTTTTTGGTTAGTAGATTTTTTTTGGTTAATAGCCACCAGATTGTTTCCTACTATTTACAGTGAGTTAATCATTTTACCAAAATAATGCTACTTAAGTTTGAAAATTAAAAGTTTCACACATTTTATTAGCATTCAATAAGCATAAATCTGGAAAATCACTCAACAAAAAAGAGGTGAATCATCAAGGAAATGAACTGACACAATGATTGCAACATGCGCTTGAACACCAGAGATAAGCTACAGCTTCAATCTATTGTTAATAGGATCACTATAAAGTACAGTCGACTGCATTGCATATATCAATGACAACAGTAAGTTTAACCTTTGCATGAGTGAACTCATGAAAGAACTCTTTTAATTTTATTGCTTAAAAACCACAGTATAATTGTGTTATCAATCTTTTTCTTGTGGAGGTCCTGCAGGATTCTATAAACTTTTGATATGAGAATCTTGTCTGGCATGATATTGCCAATTTTCTCCCCCCAAATCAGTAGGGGATTTTTATCCGTTTGAAAAAGTTTGTGATGCACACGGAGATTTGATCTTGAGAAAATATCATTCATCAATATTTTCCTCGCCAGATTGTGCATTTCTGGTTGCATTTGGCAATCTTTTTATACCATAAGAAAGCCGTGTAAGCTTGATCCAAGTTTGTCTCTGATGAATTTTATGGTTTGGGGCTTTACTCCCAGGTCCCTAATCGACTTTTAGTTGATTTTTGTGTATGGTGTGAGATGTGGATCACGTGTCAGCTTTCTGCAGGTACATTTGTTGAAGAGGTTGCCACTTCCCCACGTGACAGGTATTATTTCCTTGTAAATATCAGTTGACCATAGACAGCTGAGTACATTTCTGAGTTCTTAATTCTGTTCCATTGGACTATGTGCCTGTCATTGTTCCAGTACGATGCTGTTTTTGTTACTACTGTTGTGTAATAGGCTTTGTGGTTAGGGAATGGTATACCTCCCACTTTATTTTTGTTTTACTTTGCTTATTTGGAGTCTCTTTTCTCTCTAAATAAATTTGGCAATTTGCCTTACAATCTTGAAAAGTGAATTTGATATCTGTATTGGGATTGCACTGATAGACATAGAAAGAATTTTCATGGAGGAAGATATTCGAATGGCCAATGGACACATAAAAAATGCTCAAAATCACTGGCAATAAGAAAGAAGTAAATCAAAACCACAATTAGATACCATCTCACTCCTGTAACAGTGGCAAAGTTGAACAGGAGGGCAAGTAATAAATGTTGGAGAGAATGTGAAGAGATCAGAACTCTTATATAGTGTTGGTGGGAAATGTAAAATGGCACAACCACTCTGGAAGGCAATTTAGTGTTTCCTCAAGTATCTGAACATAGAAATTCCATATAATTCACCTATTCCATTGTTTGGAATATAGCCCGAGAAAATGTAAACTGAAGCACAAAAGGAAACTTATACACCAACGTTCATAATAGCATTATTCACCATCACCAGAACATGGATACCACCCAAATGTTTAACAACAATTGAATCAATTAAAGAATTATGATAATTCACATGATGAAATACTAAACAGCAAGCAGGAGCAATGATTTTGCAAATCATTATCTAACTTGAGAGGGACTGACTCAATCCCCACAGGACAAATACACTGTTTAAAACCGTTACTATAGAAATAGATAACTAGTAAAATGTGTATGAGGATCTAAGGTGGGAGATGATGGGAGCAGAAGGTTAAGGATTGGTGGGGTGAGGCATAATCATGGGGTCACACAATTTGATGAGTGAAGTCAGGGGTGGTTAAGGAAATGGGAAGGATCCGGTGTGAAAACCAATGTGTAAAAACTTTGTAAGTAAAATAAAAATTAAATAAAAAATTTACAGAAAATTAAAAAAAAAAACCC
>NW_006399894.1:4918501-4919634 GCF_000299155.1 Elephantulus edwardii
AAAAATTAAATAAAAAATTTACAGAAAATTAAAAAAAACAAACCTTCAAATAAACAAACAAACCAAAAAAACCCAAAACAAAGACATAGAAATTCAATTTCCTCTTTTTAAGAAGAATAAATAAATTATATTCTTATAACTATAGAAAAGACTTTTCTCATTTTTAAATCTAAGATAAACAGGTATCTATACATTTGTTTGCATAATGTCATTATAAACCTAAATAAAGATGGGATCTGATGCATGTTGACCCTCCTTGGATATCTAAATCTGCAAATCTTAATGGGAGAGTTTCTCCTGTGGAAATATGAATTATCAGTATTTCAATTAAACCACTGCACTTTCCAGTATCTGGATACAAGACTCCTTACAGTTAGTTATAACTGTTGTGTTGTTGTTATGTGCTGTTGAGTCATCTGTGGCTCATAGTGACCCTATGTACAGCAGCTCTGAAGCCTGCCTTACCCTAAGCCAGTCTCACTGATTCTAACACATTTACTCTCCCCATTGCTCTAGTTATAACTATACAAATATAAATGGAAAAATAATTTATCAAGACATTAATTGTTGTTGTTGTTGTGTACCTTTGAGTGAGAGCCAGCCTACAGCTTACCATCTAGTGAGTTTGCAGAGGTGGTAAATCACAGGAGAAAATTTATCATCAGTCTCCAATGGAGCAGCTGAGGATTTGAATTATGTACCTTTGGGTTCACAACGCAATTCCTTGTCACTAAGCCACCAAAGCTCCTTTTAATCATAACTGTCTATATTTAAGGATAATTGTCCTTAAGAATAATTAATAAGCAAATGAAATAACAGTAAATAAAACAAAGAAATGCCAGTAACAATAAAAATTTCATATTGACATTATGATAGTCCCAATAGTAATATGAGTCTCATTGCTCTTTTTAACAATATACTATCTTGTCATATGATTCTTTTATCCTTATCAATGAAGAAGGTTGTTTAAATACCTTATGAAAAAAAGATATTTTCTGTTTTCCATATAATTTGCTTTTGATCCTGATCACCAAGTTTTGCATTTATGTAATGAATATGAAAACATTATATAGTCCTCACATTTTTAGATTTTTATACTGCAGCACAAATATTGGAATATTACATATATTTAT
>NW_006399894.1:4921549-4922789 GCF_000299155.1 Elephantulus edwardii
AAGATTAAGAAAAGGACAAATATCTTCTTAAATAACCTGTATTTTGATATAATTGAATTATAATAAGTATAGTCAATTGTAAGTGTAACTATGTTCAAGGTAACTAGATGGTGTCTGTGCTGTTAGTTTAAAGGGTGGCTTTTCTAGTTATTATATTAGCCCCCCTGGTCTCCAGCTATCTTAACTACAGATATTTGGTCTTGCAAACTCACCAACAACAGGGGAACTAATAAAAGAGTGTGCTTTTCACGCTATTGCATAAGACATCAGTGATGGAGTGATTGCTATAAAGAGACTGTGGAAAGATGTAACCAAAGGAACCCTGAAATAAAGGTCACAGTTAAAAGTTTTGCTTGCTGAATGATAGGGAGTGAGGGAGTAGCTGACTTGCAAGTCCTCTGAGGCAAACCTTGATTGATGATTTGAATTTGTGCTACTGAGCTGAATCAGTACTCTTATTAATTGAGGAGTTGTGTTAGGTTGTTAATCTGATTTTGTAACATTAGACTAACCCTGGACTTTGGGTGATATTCTTTGTCTCCTCCATTCACCAATCTATATAAACCATTCTCATGAACTCCACTTTTGGTACTACAATTGCGAATAAATTCTGTGAGTCAACAAGGAATATACAACCCAATTATTGGTAAAAATATTTTCAAGAGCAAGTTCGGTGGTATTTCTGACTAAGTAGCTATATGCATGGTGCTTTCTTTGTAGAAAGTGACTCAACAACACATAAAAACAATAGCAACATCATGATAGATGGAGAAAAAATAAAACTGTCAACAACTTCATCTTATTTGTATCCACAACTAACATCATTGGTAACAGCAGCCAAGATGTCAGAAGACGTACTGAACTGGAAATTCTGCAGTTATGGACCTCTCTAAACTATTGAGGAATAATGATGTCACTTTGAGGAATCAGGTGTGTCTGATTCAGGCCATGGTCTTTCTGATCACTTGCTATGCATCTGAGAACTGGACAATAAGGACAACAGAAGAAAAATTGATGTCTTTTAACTACAGTGTTGGAGAAAAGAGCTGAAAATTCCATGGCCAAACGAAACAAACAAACAAAATATGGGTTACAACGGGTGCAGACAGAGTGCTCTTTGGAGGTAAAGATGATTAGTCTTTGCCTCACATACTTTGGGTATGTTGCTGTTGTTTTTGTTGTTATGTGCCGTCCAGTCGCCTGCGACTCATAGCGACCCTATGTAAAACAGCCTTAACTC
>NW_006399894.1:4924024-4924685 GCF_000299155.1 Elephantulus edwardii
AGGCTCAATGTCGAGAAGACAAAGATTCTCACCACTGGACCAATTGGCAGCATCAGGATGGATGGTGAAGAGATTGAGATTGTACACAGCTTTAGCTTGTTTGGGTATGTTGCTAGGAGGGGTTATTTCTTGGAGAGGAACCTGCTGCTAAGAAAGGTGGAGGGTCGATGGAGGGAAAGACACTTAACCAGATGGATTGACACAGGCTCTGCTGTGTCAGGAAGTGTGAGGATGGCATAGGATAGAACAGAGTTCTTATCTGTTGTTTATAAGATTGCTGTAGGTTGTATTCAAATTGGTGACACCTAACAACAGCAACATGGATATTATTGATCGCAAAGCTGTCCTTTATGATGTGGATAGAAGTCAGACTCAGTCCTCTGCTTTTTACCACTGCTACTTTAACAACTTGTATCAGAAGTGAGATTTATTACCTGAGACTCAACAGAAACAAGATTTGTTGTTTTAAGCATGGGTCTTGGTAAAATGTACAGTTGAAATGGTTATTGTTTGTTTCTACAGAGCAGGGTAACACTGCATAGTTCAAAATTGGGAAGGGTGTATGCCAGGGGTGTATCTTGCCTCCATAACTTTTCAACCTATATGCAGAGCTGATTATCTGGGAGGCTGGACTCTATGAGGAGAATTGTGGCATCAGGAT
>NW_006399894.1:4925663-4948652 GCF_000299155.1 Elephantulus edwardii
ATGGGTGTGTCAGAGGCAGTGTGATTGGCACAGGATAGAGCAGGGTTTAGGGCTGTTGTACATAGGGTCACTATGAGTCGCAAACAACTCGACGGCACATAACAACAACCTTTTCAATCTGTATGCAGAACAGATCAACAACACATAACAACAAAAATATAATGACTAAAAAATATTTGAAGTTTATCTTTCACTTTACACACTGAGGCAGACATTCACAGGAATAGATTGTGTTTCTGTTCCGTGAATTCACCTTCTTTTCCTCCAGTCCTTTCCTCATAATCTAAGTAATCCAATGCTGAAATACCTAGAAGGAAGATGTGAAAGGAAAGTATGTAGGATATATAACTGTTGTTGTTGTTATGTGCTGTCCGAGTCACTTGCTGTCGAGCCCTAAATCCTGCTCTGTCCTGTGCCATTCTTACTGTTTCTGACACTCACCCCGAATACCCCAGTCACTGAATCAATCTACCTCATAAAAGTCTTTTTCTCCTGAGTTCTCCCTCCACCCTTCCAAGCATGACATCCCTCTTCAAGATCCTGTCCCTCCTTGCAACAAGACCAAATTATGTCAGTCGAAGCTTCAGAATCCTTGCCTCCAAGGAGCAGCCTGGTTTAATCCTCTTCAGGATGAATCTCTTTTCTTAGCAGTCCATGGTACATTCAACACTTTCTCCAGCACAGCTGAAAATCATCAATTCTCCTTCTGTCCTCTCTAGTCGTTATCCAGCTCTCTGATGCATAGCAAGTGATTGCAAAGGCCGTGGCCTGTATTACATGCACCTTCATCTCCAGTGTGAAACCAGTGCTCTTCAGTACCCTGGAGAGGTCCCTAACAGCAGATTTTTCCATCACAATATGTCTTTTAATTTTCTGGCTGCTGTTGTCAAGAGTGCTGACTGTGGAGCCGAGCAAACTGAAGCTGTGAACAATCTCAATCTCTTTACCATCCATATTGATGCTGCTTATCAATTACTTTTTAAAAATGTACCAATGAGGGAGTTTTCCTTTTGCTTTTCAAGGAGAGGAGCAAATGGGCGGGGAGGGGGGAGGGGTTTGTGCGGGGAGAAGGGTGCAACAATGAATGAATGGAATCCCAAAATCTCTGTAGATGTTCATTGAAATGAAAAATAAACAATGTAAATTTAAAAAAAAAATGAGCCTAGGAAATGTATATCACAAGCCTTTGGTTATGTAGTTAACAGAAGATCATGCCTACTTTTAGCATAGTCATTCAGTTTTTCCTCCCAAATGTCAACCTGCAGTCATAATTTCAGATTTATAAAATTCCCACTTCTTCCTTAGGTGTTCAAATGAAAATCTCTTTTAATTACCAATCTTTCTCAACATCCAAATATGGCTTCTTATGGTTTGCAATCTGTCCATATAGAGTCAAATAATCTATTCCTTTGTCACTTCCCACTCATACACACATTCAACATACAATGCTGGAACAGGGAAAGATTGTTGTTGTTGTTGTTATGTGCCGTCAAGTCGCTTGCGACTCATAGGGACCCTATGTACAGCAGCCCTAAACTCTGCTCTCTCCTGTGCTAATAGCACCGTTCCTGATACATCCATCCAGATTACCTCAGTCACTGAATCAATCCACCTCATAGAGGATCTTCCCCACCTGTGCTGTCCCTCCACCATACCAAACATGATGTCCCTCTCCAAGGACCTGTCCCTCCTAACAACATGTCCAAAGTATGTTACAAGGAACCTCAGAATCCTTGACCCTTTCCAGGATGAATCTACTTCTTTTCCTAGCAGTCCATGGTACCTTCAATACTTTTCTCCAGCACCACAGCTCAAAGACTTCACTTCTCCTTCTATCCTCCCTAGTCATTGTCCAACTCTCTGATACATAACAAGTGATTGCAAAGACCATGGCCTGTATCAGAGGCACCTTAGTCTCCAAAGAGACACCACTGCTCTTCAGTCCTTTGGAGAGGTCCCTAACACTAGGTTTTCCCATGGCATTGTGCTTTTTAATTTCCTGGCTACTGGTTCCAAGAGTGTTGACTGTGAAGCCAAGCAAACTAAAGTTGTGAACAATTTCAATCTCTTCACCATCTATCCTGATGCTGCCAATTGGCCCAGGGATGAGGATCTTTGTCTTCTTGATACTGAGACTCAATCCATATTGGAGGCTGCACTCCTTGACCCTCTGCAGCAAGCGCTTCAGGTCCTCCTCAGTTTCAGCAAGCAGAGTTGTGTCATCTGCATGTCTCAGATTATTGATAGATATTCCACCAATCTTGACCCAACATTCCTTCTCATAGAGCCCAGCCTCCCGGATAATCTCTTCTGCATACAGGTTGAAAAGGTATGGGGAAAGGACACATCCCTGGTGTACATCCTTCCCAATTTTGAGCTATGCAGTGTTTCCCTGCTCTGTTCTGATGACTTCCTCTTGGTACAAGGATAGGTTTCTCACTAGCATGATCAAGTGTTCTGGGATTTCCATTCTTCTCAGAGTCAACCACAGTTTGTTATGATCCACACAGTCAAACACCTTTGCATATTCAACAAAACATAGATATACATTACTCTGATATTCCCTGCTTTCAGCTAAGTTCCATCTAACATCAGCTACAATATCTCTAGTACCACGACCCTTCTAAACGCAGCCAGGACCTCTGGCTGATGTGCAGTTCCAATCGTTTGTGGATAATCTTCAGTAGAATCTTGCTTGCATGTAAAATCAATGATATTGTTCTATAATTTCCACATTCTGTTGGGTCACCCTTCTTTGGAATGGGAATAAATATAGATCTCTTTCAGTCAGTTGGTCAAGTGGTTGTTCTCCAGATTTCTTGGCACAACTTGGTGAGCATGTCCAGGGCAGCATCTGTTAGCCTAAACATGTCAATTGGTATACCATCTATTCCTGGGCCCTTATTTTTTTCTATTTCCTTCAAAGCAGCTTGAACTTCTTCCTTCATCACCATAGGCTCTTGCTCATATATTGTTTCATGAAATCCTTCTATGTTTGCCAATTCCTTCAGATACAGTGGCTCAATATATTCTTTCGGTCTTCTTTTAATACTTGCTGGACCATTTAATATTCTGCCTAAAGCATCCTTGATCGTAGCAACTCAAGATTTGAATTTGTCCTTCAGTTCCTTGAGCTTAAGAAATGCTGAGCGAGTTCGGCCCTTTTGATTTTTTTGACTCCAACTCTTTGCACATTTCATTGTAATATTTTATTTTGTCATCCCATGCTGTCTTTTGAAATCTTCTATTCAACTCTTTATTATCTTGAATTCTTCCTTCTGCTTTGGCTTCTCTACATTCCAGTGCAATTTTCAAAGTCTCTTCTGACATCCATTTTGGTCTTCTCTTCCTCTTCTGTCTTTGCAGTGAAAGTTTGCACTCTTCATGGATGATACCCTTGATATCCTCCCACAACTAATTTAGTCTTCACTCATTAGTGTTCAAGGCTTCAAACCTGTTCCTGAGATGGTTCTGAAATTCAGGTGGGATAGACTCAAAATCATATCTTGGTTCCCATGGACTTGGTATCATTTTCCTCAGCTTCAGCTTGAACTTTCATGAGTAGTTGGTGGTCTGTTCCACAATCAGCTCTTGGCCTAGTTTTCACAGCTGATATTGAGCTTCTCCAGCGGTTCTTTCCGCAGATGTAATGAATCTGATTCCTATGCATACCATCAAGCGAAATCCATGTATATAACCTGCGTTTATGTCTCTTAAAAAAAGTATTTGCAATGAATAAGTCATTGATTGTGCAAAATTCAATCATCCTCTCGCCAGCTTCATTTCTGTCACAGAGTCCATGCTTTCCAACTACTGAATCTCCTTCTCTGTTCCCAACTTTTGCATTCCAGTCACCCATTATTATCAATGCATCTTGATTGTATGTTCGATCGATCTCCGTTTGTAAAAGTTGGTAAAAATCTTCTGTTTCCTCTTCCTTGGCTCTGGATGTTGGTGTATATATCTGAATGACAGTTATATTCACTGGCCTTCCTTATATGTGTAAGGATATTATCCTGTCACTCACAATATTGTACTTCAAGATGGATCTAGCAATGGCTTTCGTAACTATGAAAGCAACTCCATTTTTCCTCACCTTTTCATCTCCAGAGTAATATATCATATGATCATCTGACTCAAAATGACCCATGCCAGTCCATCCCATCTCCCCAGTGCCTAGTATGTCAATATTTATGTGTTCCATTTCTTCCTTAACAATATCTAACTTTCCTACATTAATGCTTCTCACACTCCATGTCCCAGTCACTAGTATCTGCTTACAACTGTTCCTCTTCCTTTGTATTTCCATACCTGAAAGCTCAACCTCAGTTGCCCTTTTTATTATCTACATGTGTTCTGTTGTACATAATTTTTTTAGAGGCCTGCTGTTTCAGAATTGGATGGCCAATCCTTCTTTCTAGTGTGTCTTAATCTGAATGTTCAAATTTAGAGAAGTATAAGACAGATCAGCGTTTTACAGAAAAGTGAAAGATATATCCCTTATTGTGGAGTTAACCATTCATATCAATGTTGTCCCTATCCTTGGGACACGTGACTTTACTCTCTTATTTCCCTGCACCACCATCCACCAGGATACCCATCCACTTCTACCCACTCCCTTCAACACCCATCTCCAGTTGTCCCACTCTTGATCTGATATCTTATATCTGAAGCTTTCTTGGCTTCTGTGATTCCAAATACGTTGACTTCTGACAGTTTCTTATGATGAGACCAGTGTCTCTTAAGTTCAGTGGCAATGCTTTCTGAGCAAAGGTGATGTGTCCTGTAGAACTGAAGAGGTGGGCAGAGGGTTTCAAGGTCCCTTAGTGTCCCTCTTCTCTGCCTGTCGAAATGGAAAATAGGATAAGACCGTAGTTATAAACCATCAATTGCTTTAGGAAAATATTACTATGTTTTTTCCATTGACTAAAAAGTTCTATTACTAGTGACACAGTTGCATTTCTTTGTCATTTTCAATTCTCAAATAACTTCAATGCCTCAAATTATATATTTTAGGCAAAGTAACAGACTCTTATTTTAGAAAGAACTGAACGGTTATTTCAGAATTTTCTGCATTACATAAACATTTCAGTTAATATATAAAGCATGTGGGCCCACATAATACAACTCATTATAGCCACACTTAATTTTACAATTTTTCATGTAAACAAAATCAAATACTTTAAAGATAATAGACATAATTAATTTCTCCATTAAATGGAATAAACAAAGACAGTAATGTTAAAATTATACTGGATAACTGAAATTCAGTATTATAGAGATTTGTGAACTAAAAATAAACAAAACCAAAACCTATATATCCTGATACATTTGACATATAATGGTGAGAACTTTTTTTAAAAAGTGCATATCCTGTGATTATTATTAACTTCAATTGATTTCCTAAAAACTACTTATTCTTACTTATTTCTATAGAGACATCTTTCTATTTCAGGTCTATCAGGCTGAGATGACATAATTCCATTAAAATTTAGAAAAGTCATTTCTTTGATAATGCTTGGCAGTGAACAATGGCAATCTTTCCTCTGTCTTAACACAGGATTAAGGATATGAATTTCTGTCCAAGTGGTCAATTTCTTTGTTACAAATCACCAGAAATTTAATGGCTTAAAGGAAAATTATTTATTATTTTTCACAGTTCTGAGTTTGAGTTGGGTTAAGTTAGCTGATTCTTCTGTTCTTTTTAGGTTGTTTTGATTACTCATAATGCTATAGGTAGCTTGGAAATAGATTAATATTTGAATGTTTGAGACAGCTTCAGTCATAATTTCATGTCCAAACTATGATGACTTTAAATGTTGGCAATAATTCCGGGAGGAAAAAAGTAGAAACTATCAGACTTCAAATGAACTTGGCCTGGGATAGTTGAAGACTCTCTTTTGTTTTCTCATTTTGTTAAAGAGTCAGAAAGCCAGAATAGAATCAAGAAGAAGGCAAAAAAAATCCATCTCTTAAATGCTGACATGATATAGTGGTACGGAATAGAGGAAATTGTTGGAGATGAATAGTATGCAGATAAAGGGAAAACATACTAGCAATCTAAATTCTTAGCTATCATTCACCCATTTTACAAATGTCTGTTTTAGTCGTTGTCATATTGGCTCCAAGTCATGTTGGTCCCTTATAAAATAGAAGAAAACAATTGGAAACCCTATGCCATCTTCACAATCATTTGTACAATAAGATTCAGCTTATAAATAGCATTGTCACCAGTGGAGGCCAGGTGCAGGCTAGAATCAGGATATTGTTGTTGCCTATTGCTGTGCAGTCAATTTTGATGTATGAAGGTCGTATCTTCTTAGGGTAAAGCTATTTCATGTGTTTTTTCCAATGCTAATTTGAACAAAACCCAAAAACACATATAAAAACTATAGAATCAGAAGGAAATAATAGAAAGAATGAAACAATAAAAGTAAATTTTAGTTGTTTGTAATGGTTTTACCAAAGACCACTGCTATACCGTAAGTTCTGGATCATTGTAATTCTCAGTGAGGTTTACTAGGCTGTAAATCTTTATGGCAGAGACTGTTAATCTTTCCCTGTAGAACATTTGGTAGATTAGAACCACTGATACATTATGTATTGTAACATTAGTGCCATGGAGAGACATGGCTGGGGTTACACAGTTCATGAGGTTCAGTTTTAAGCCAATAAAATTTCATATGCTCTGTAAGATATGTATACGTGGGCTTTTCATTATGAGAGGATTTTTTTAAAGTTGTTATTACATATATAAATAAAGTAAGTATGGGTCAAGATTCAAGTAATTAATAAATTAAGGAATCAATTATATGGATTGGTTGCACTGATCTTGTAGTTTCATCTTTTTTCTAGAAATAAAAACATTATCTTAGGAAAGTTATTTGGTGAAAACCACATAAGTAATAAGTGTTAAATAGGAAGCAGATCAAGGGAAAAGCCTAACTTCATTACCCAGTTTTTGAGGGAGATAATTAAATTTTCTAAAATCTTATTATATCATCTGTATGACAACATCAAGATAAAGGAGTGAAGTTGTGAAGCTGTCAATGATTTCATCTTATTTGGATCAATAGTCAATAATCTTGGCATTGCAGTCACGATATTAGGAGATGTATTTCCTCAGACAAGACTACTCAGGAATATCTCCAAAGAGTTAAGACAAATAATGTCAATTCAAAGACCAAAATGCACCTGATTCAGGCTATGACCTTGTCAAGTGCTTGCTTTACATCTGAGAGATGGAAATTAAATGAGGAAGACACAAGAGAAATCAATGCCTTTGAGTGTGGTGCTGGAAAAGAGACTTGAACATACCATAAACCAACCAGGAAATAAATACGTCTGTCTTGGAGAGGGTGAAACAAATTTCTCTTTGGAGGCTAGGATTTCGAAGGTCTATCTCACATACTCTAGACACAAGGCCAGAAGAGATTGGTCCTTTGAGAAGGGTACATCATGCTTGGAAGGATGGAGGGACAGTGCAGGCGAGGAAGACTCTGGATAAGATGAATTGAGACAGTAGCTGGGTTAATAAGACTTGGTGTGTGAGAGTGGCTCAGAATAGGAGACTTCAGGACAGTTGTACATAGGGTCGCTATGTGTTGCAATGGCTGGACAGCATGTAATAACAACAATTGATTACTACATGATTGTAACTGCTTATTATATGCCAGGGTGCTAACTGTGAAACAGATTTTTAATGATGCATAGAATATTGAAGTAAGTCCAGGAGAAATAAAATATCATCTTGAGTATCTCCTACAAAAATTTTCAAATATTCTAGAAATAGGTTTATATCATTGAACACTAACTACAAAAGATCAGATGAGTTGTGATATGACATGAAGGCTATCACCCATGAAGGGAGCAAAAAGTCGTTACTAAGACAGAGGAGACAGAAAAAATCAAAATGCATGTCAAGAGACTGAAAATTGCACTAAAGTGTAAAGTAGCCAAACAAAGGAAAAAGGGGGATGGGAGCTGAACAGTAGATTTCAAAAACTGCTGGAGAAGACAAAGAAGACAAAACTAAATATTATAATGGAATGTGCAAAGAGCTAGAATTGGAGAATATAAAGAGAAGAAATTGTCCAATATTTCACAAGCTGAAAGAAATGTAAACAACAACAACAACAACAACAACAAACAAACAACATTCAAGCCTTGAGTTGCAATACTGAGAGATGATACAGGCAAGATATTGAATCATTCAGGAAGAACCAAAAGAATATGGAAGGAATATACAGAATAACTACCAAAAATAATTGGCAAACACTGCAATTATTTCAGGAAATAACATTTGATCAAGAAGAGCCAATAGTAATGAAGGAAGAAGTTCAAGCTTCAGTGAAGGCACTGGCAACAAGTAGGGCCCCAGAAATCACTGTGATACTAATTGACACATTTCAACTAAGAGATGTGTCCTGGATGTGCTCATCAGTCTATATCAGGAAATTTGGAGGACAGCTCTCTGGTCTACTAACTAAAAGAGATCCATATATGTTTCCATTCCAAGAAAAGTGACCAGGAAGATGAAGGAATTATGAATAATATCATTAATTTCACATATAATTAAAACATTGCTGAAGATAGTATGGGGGGGAGAATACTGCTAGTACTTGAACTTCTGGTTTTAGGAAAAAAACCTTGGCTTCTAGAATATCATTGCCTATGTCAGAACCTTCAGTCGGCTTGGCTCTACAATCAACACTCTTGGTACCAGCAGCCAAGACATGAAAAGATGACTTGCACTGGGAAAGTCTGCTGTCATAGACTTCTCCAAAGTACTGGAGAGCAACGATGTCAGTCTAGAGACTAAAGAGTATTTGATCTAGGCCATAGTCATTGTAATTACTTGCTATGAATCATAAATCTGGACAATGACTAGGGATGATAGAAGAAGAATTGATGCTTTGGTGCTGGAGAAGAGTATTAAACATATCTTGGACTTCCAGGAGAACAAACACGTTTATTCTAGAGAAGGTGAAGCCATGCTGCTCCTTGGAGGCAAGGATTTTGAAGCTTTGTCTGACATACTTTGGACATGCTGCAAAGAAGGACAAGTCCTTTGAGAGGGACATCATGCTTGGAAGGGTGGAGAGACAACACAAGAGGGGAAGACCCTTGATGAGATGATTGCAACCCTCAATTGATTCAGTGGCTGGAGTAATAAGGATAGATTTGTCAGAGACAATAAAGTTTACACAGGATAGGTCAGGGTTTAGGTCTGTTGTGTATAGGGGGTCTATCAGTCGTAAGAGACTTGATGGCACATAACAACAGCAACAACAATAATGTCAGAGAATCCTGACTGAAAGAAGAAAACACCTGAACAATGTCTATTTGTTCTTTATTGACTATGCAAAGACATTTGACTGGGTGAGTTATAACAAATTATGGCTAAAAGTGAGAAGAATTGGAGTCTCAGAATACTTATTTATGTCATGAGGACTTTATCCCTGCACCAGGAAGCTATTTTGAGACTAGAGCAGGGAAATAATAACATGGTTTAAAATTAAGAAAAGTGTTTATTAGGATTGCATCCTCTCTATATATCAAATTGATCTGTATGTTGATCAGATGATTCAAGAAGTTGGATTCTATGAAGAAGAATGTGACATCAGAAGCAGAGGATGACTAATCAACAATCTATATTATGCAGATGATACCATCTTGCTTGTTAAAAATGAAGATGATTTAAATGTTTTGCAGATGATGTTAAAAGACTATAATCTTCAATATGGATTACCACTGGGCCAATATGTCACCACTGGACAATAGACAACATCATGATAAACAGAAGAAAGATTTAAACTTAAAGGATTTTTTATTTGGATCTAAAGTTAACACTTTTGATACCAACTGTCAGGAGATCAGGAAACACAATGCACTGGAGAAGTCTGCAATCAGGGAGTCTTCAAATTATTCAGTAACAGTGATGTTAGTTTGAGCACTCAGGTGTATCCGATTCACACCATGGTTTTTTCAACTACTTGCTTTGCATTTGTAAGCTGTGCAATGAGTAAGGATGGTGGAAGAAGAATTGATACCTATGATATAAGAAATCTTGAAAAAGGACATCATATTTAGATGAGGGGAAGGACCGCATAGGAAAGAAAGACCCCAGATGAGATGCATTGACACAGTAACTATGACAGTGAGATTAATTCAGTCAAGTCAATGAGACTGGCTCAGGATAGGACAAGGCTCAGACCTATTGTACACAGGGTCACTATGAGTCATAGGTGACTCAACAGCACATAAAAACAACAACAGCCATTGTGTTAGCCCCCTGTTTGGGGCATTATCTCTAGCTATCTTAACTGCAGACACCTGGTCATGCAAATCATCAACAGCTATGGGACCAAAATAAGTTAGCACTTTCCACATTATAAGAGGTGACAGTGGAAAGAGGGTGAAGAGACTATGATAGATGGTGAAGAGATTTTGGCCCTGTTGTGAAGATACCATGTTAAGGTATAACCAGAAGAACTCTGGAGATGAAGGCACAGCTAAAAACTTTGCTTGTTGGACTATTGAATGAAAACCTGACTTGTACTTCTCTGAGATAAAGTTAACTGGTTGACTGAGGAAACCAGATGTACATTTGTGATGCTGAACTAAATCTGGACTTCCATTAATGGAAGAACCATGCCTTGTTAATCTGGCTTGAGACTATTGACTAAGTCTGGACTTGCATTGTGTGATATTTTTTGCCTCCCTCACTCTCAAACCTATTTTCCTAATAAATCTTAATACTGTGAGTAAAGTCTGTGAGTCAAGTAGCAACAAACTTTGGGGGTTTGTGTCTGATCATGTAACTACTTATTTAGTACTGTGGGTATTATTGATGGGGACAGTTCCCCTTTATATAGTGGATAGAAGTCAGATTTGGCCTTCTCCCTGTTTTATCCACTCCTTAAATAACACCTTTGAGTTGTGATGCTGAGAAGAGTACTGAATATCCTATGGATTACCAATAGAAGAAACAAATATATCTTGGAGAAAGTGTAGCCAGATTATTTCTTTCAGGTAAAGATGAAATAACTTCATTTCATTTATTTTGAGCATGTTATTAGGACAAGCTATTTCTTAGAGAAGAACATAATATTTTGAAAGATGGAAGTTTGGTGAAAAAGAAGAAAACAATCAGATGGATTGACACAGTAGCTGCAGCAAAGGAATCAAGTATGTCATGATTGATGAGGACAAGACAGAGTGTCAGATATCATTGGGTAGCTATGAATTGCATTTAAGTTAATAGGCTGTGGCACTAGGGAAATCATAGCCAGTGTCAAATGGGTCTTTACTGAAAGCAGAGAGGACCAGAAGAATGTTTATGTGTTTTATTGACTATGCAAAGACATTTGGCTGTATGGATTACAACAAATTATGGCTAACATTGAGAAGATTGGTAATTCCAGAACTAGTGATTGTGCTTTTGTGAAACGTATACTTGGACTTTGAAGAAGACTTGAAGCTCTTGTTGCAGAATGTCAAAGACTGTAGTCTTCAATATAGATTGAAATTTAACATAAAGGAGACAAATATTCTCACTACTGGGATAATTGGCAGCACCCTGATAGATGGAAAAAGAGATTGGGATTTTTAACAATTACAGCTTGGTTGGATACACAATCAGCACTCTTTAACATCCGGAAGTCAAGAAATCAAAAGACGAACTACAGTGGGAAAATCTGCTGTTAGGGACCTCTCCAGAGTGCTGAAAATCAACAATGTCAGTCTAGAGACTATGGTACACATAATCCAGCCTGTGGTCTTTTCAATTACTTGTTATGAGAGTTGGACAATGAATAAGAATTACAGAAGAATATAAGCCTTCGAATTGTGAATATGGAGTAATAGTAGTAGTAGTTGTTGTTGTTATGTGCCTTTGAGTCATTTGTGACTCATAGTGACCCTATGTACAACAGCCCTAAACTCTGCTCTATCCTGTGCCAATCGCATGGCCTCTGACACACCCATCCTGATTACCCCAGTCACTGAATCAATCCCCCTCATAGAGGGTCTTCCCCTCTGACGCTGTCCCTCCACCCTACCAGGAAATATGTTCCTCTCCAAGGATCTGTCTCTCCTTACAACATGGCAAAAGTATGTCAGACGAAGCCCCAGAATCCTTGCCTCCAAGGAGTAGCCTGGTTTAACCCTCTCCAGGATGAATCTGTTTGTTTTCTTGGCAGTCCAGGATACATGCAATACTTTTCTCCAGCACAACAGCTCAAAGGCATCAATTATCATTCTATCTTCCCTAGTCATTGTCCAACTCTCTGATGCATCTTAAGTGATTGCAAAGACCATGACCTGTATCAGGCGCACCTTAGTCTCCAGAGAGACACCGTTGCTCTTGAATACTTTATAGAGGTCCCTAACAGCAGACTATCCCATTGCAGTATGGTTTTTGATTTCCTGGCTGCTGGGGCCAAGAGTGTTGACCGCGGAGCCAAGCAAACTGTAGCTGTGAACAATCTCAATCTCTTCACCATCCATCCTGATGCTACCATTTGGTCCAGTGGTGAAAATTTTTGTCTTCTTGACATTGAGCCTCAGTCCATACTGAAGGCTGCAGTCCTTGACCCTCTGCAGCAGGTGCTTCAGGTCCTCCTCAGTTTCAGGAAGCACGGTTGTGTCATCTGCATAACGCAGATTGTTAATAGATCTTCCACCAATCCTGATGTCACAATTCTCCTCATAGAGCCCAGCCTCTAGGACAATCTGCTCTGCATACAGGTTGAAAAGGTATGAAGATAGGACACCTCCCTGGGGTACACCCTTCCCAATTTTGAACCATGCAGTGTTACCCTGTTCTGTTCTGAAGACTGCCTCTTGGTCCAAGTATAGGTTTTGCATTAGCACGATTAAATGTTCTGGGATTCCTATTTTTTCTCAGAGTCAGCCACAGTTTGTTATGATCCACACAGTCAAATGCCTTTGAATAATCAATGAAACACAGATAGACATTATTCTGGTATTCTCTGCTTTCAGCTAAGATCTATCTAACTTCAGCTACAATATCCCTAGTACCATGACCCCTTCTAAACCCAGTCTGGATCCGGCAGTTCTCTGCTGATGTGCTGTTTGAAAGTACCATGGACTGCCAAGAAAACAAATATCTCTGCCTTGGGGAGAGTGAAACCAAGTTTCTCCTTCGAGGGTAGGATTTTGAAACTCTGCTTCACATTCTTTGCACAAGTGGCTAGGAGATATGGGTCCTTGGAAAAAGACATCACCATTGAAAGAGAAGAGGTTCGGTGCAGGAGAGGAAGACCTCGGATGAGATGGATTGATACAGTAACTGGGGTAATGGGGGTTGGTGTGTTGGAATTAATGAGACTTGCTCAGGACAGGGCTGGGTTCAGAACTGCTGTATATAGGGTTGCTATAGGTTTCAGGTGACTAGACAGCACATAACAACAACAATAACAACAGCATACTTGGACCATGAAGCAGCTGTCAGAACAGTACATGGAAACAATGTACAGTTCAAAATCAGGAAGGAAATGCAACAGGGATACATCCTGTCTTCATACCATCACAATCTATATGCAGAACAGTTAATTCAGGAGATTGGAGTGTTTGAGCAAGAACGTGGTACCAAGAATGTAAGAAGACTCAACAACTTGCGTTATGCAGGAGACACAATCTTACTTGCTGAAACTGAGTAGAACCTGAATCATTTGCTGTTGAAGGTAAAGGACTGTAGACTTCAATAAGGACTGAAGTTCAACATCAAGAAAACAAAGATTCTTCCCACTGGGCCACTAGCATCACCATGATTTGCGGAGATGAGATTTTAGTTGTTAATAATTTTAGTTCATTTGGTACCATAATCAACACTTCAGGTATCAAAAGTCAGGGAATGAAAAGACTATTTAGAAAACCTCTCTAGTGTCCTGAAGAGCAAGAATATCGGGCTGGAGATTAAGGTACACCTGATCAAGGCCATGGTCTTTGCAATTATTTACTATACATTGGAGAGCTGGACAATGATGAGGGGTGATAGAAGAATTTAATGTCTTTGAGTTGTGTTGCTGGAGAAGAGTATTGAACATACCATGAACTTCCAAGAAAATAAACAGGACTGTCCTAGAGAGGGTGAAGTCAAGTTTCTCCTTGAAGGACTTTGAAGCTCCATCTCACATATTCTGGACATGTTGCCAGTAGTGAACAGTCCTTGAAGAAGGACATAAGATTTGGAAGGGTAGAAACACAGTACAGGTGGAGAAGACCTTGGATGAGATGATTGGCATAGTAACTGGGGTAACAGGGGTAGGTATATCTGAGATGGTGAGATTGGCTCAGGATAGGGTGGGGTTAAAAGGTAGGCTCAGACTACTCAAGGGTACATAGCAATGAACAATGACAACAACTAAAAGAAAATATTTTCTACTAATTTAAATATCTTAGTAATACAACTGCATTTTCTTATAGATCATATTTTGGTAAAGAATATTTATTATTAGCACAGTTTATTTTTCGTTACAGTTTTTGAAGATTCACTAGATTTTTTTCCCCTTTGGTTTAGTACTTAAATCAGATACATTCATTAAGTTTTACACATGATCTACTAAGTTATTTTATTTTATTGTTACGTGCTGTCAAGTTGCCAGTGACGCATAGCAACCCTATCTACAGAATTTCTGAAGCCTTCCCTATCCTGACCCAGTCTCACTGAATCCAACACACCTACCCTCAATTGGATGAATCCATCTCATCCAAGTTCTTCCTTGCCTGTGCTGTCCTTCTACCCTTCCAAGCATGATGTGTTTCATAAACATTTTTATTAATGGAGGCAGATAGAGTTCATAAATATTTTAAAGTTTTTTGGTACATTTATACATTGAATGTTCTTGATTACAAGTAAAAGATTATTTATTATTACTCATACTAGGAAAAATGATTTCTGAAGAAATATAAGAATTCATGGGAAGATGAGATGGGTACATGAACACCTGCCAAGGTTAAACTATAAGAATACTCTGATTAGAATGATGATTTATTTTTGTGGCTACAACTAAATATTTGGGGGCCGGATATTGTTGCAATGGAAGATAAAGTGATTGTAAAATCATATTCATTTGTTTTTATAAGCCTATATAACTTGATCAATCTTCACATTACTGAGTATTATAAATTAGTGTCAAGTTAGATCAGATGCCTATTCTATTAGTGTATTAACCATTTCATCTTTCATACTGAAAGCAAAAGACAATAAATAATTCCCCTCTATTAAAAGTGAAAATTAATGATTTTTTTAAGAAAGGAAAGAAAGATTATTACTTTTTTGGGTGGGAAAATATTTAGTCATATATCTGTTTCTTTGCACCACACCTTAATGAATATGTAATAACAATTAAAATAAAACTCTGACAAAATATATCATGAACATCATTCTCAAAGAATCCTAAAGACATCCATTTATGGATAAAATTAATAATAACTCTTTTAGTTCTTTCTCAACTATCTATAAATATTTTGTAATTTTTGGAGTAATTTATAAAGAAAGCTTCTATTTATTATGAAATGCTGTCAGCAAGAAAATTGGTTAGAATATTTTTTATATGTATTACAAAATAAGATTTGAAGTCCTTGTTCTTATTACTGATAAAAAGGTTGTTGCTATTTTGTGCTGTCGAATTGCCCGCAATTCATAGTGTCCCTAAGTACAACAGCTCTAAATCCTGCTCTGTCCTGAGCCGGTCTCACTGACTCCAACACACCAACCCCCATTGCCTTAGTCCTATATCAATCCTTCTCATCCAAGGTCTTCCTCTACTGTGCTGCCCCTCCCTGCTCTGAGCATGATGTTCTTCTCCAAGGATCAGTCCCTCCAGGCCATGTGAGATGGACCTACAAAATCCTATCATCCACAGAAAAACTTGGTTTTATCCTTTCAAAGACAGATGTATTTGTTTTCTTGGTGGTCCAAGAGTTACCTCTGTACAACAAATGGACATACCAGTGCTATACAACTTAGAAAAAAAGTTTGACCCAAAACAATTAAAACCAGGCCTGAGAGCCACAGATTAAAATCACCCACCTTCGGCTGTACAGGGGTAACCTGTGGCTGAAGTGATGATAAACACTGTGACACTTAATGTGTCAAATGTGATAATGGTCACCCATGGTGGACAGTTTTTGGTGGAACTCCTCGATTAAAACAAGCTTGGAAGTAAGAGTGTCATCCACTTCTGAAACAGCTTGCCTCTGGAAATCCTATGAACTTGGAGAAAAGATGAAAGTTATACAAGTGTTCAGGTCTTTCGTTCTTAGGGTCTCTATGAGTCACCTACGACTCAATGGAACTTAACAACATTATTTTGGTATGTACCTTCAGAGTACTGTTCCTTTAATCCCATTATTATATGAGATTAAGAAAGACCCATATATTTCTATAATAGTTATTTTTACTGAGAAGAAATACCAACCTTCGCAAATCTAAAGCTACTGTTTTCCTAAATTCTCTTCTAATTATGAAAATGTTAGCTCGGAATATTTTGGGTAGAGCTGGAAAGAATATTAATTGCTAAACATATATTTATCATGAAAAATACTTTGAATTTTCACAAATAATTGTAGTTTATACTTATTACAACAACCTATGTTATCCTGAAAGTGAGGAGCACTTGGTGCAGAAGATAAATATAGCCATCAGTATGGATTAGATCTCAACGATAAAAAAAAAAAAATCAGAAATTCTCACTACTGGACCAATAGGGAACATCGTTATAGAAGGAAAAAAGATTGAAACCAAAGAACTTATTACACGGATCCAGAATCCACACCTTTGGTACAATAGTTGGGAGATCAGGAGACATATTGCACTGGGAAAGTTGATAGTCAGGAGTTCTCTAAATTATTGAGGTGCAATGATGACAATGTGAAGACTAAGGTGTGTCTCATTCCAGCCATAGTCTTTTCAATCATTTGCTATGTATCTAAAGCTGGACAATGAAAAAAAGGTTACAGAATAATTGGTACCTTTGAGCAGTGTTTTTGGAGCAGAATACTGAATATCTCGTGGAATACCTAAAGAACAAACAGTTATGACTTGGAGAAGGTGCAACCAGCACTCCTTGGAGAAAAGGTAAATAATAAAGCTTCCTCCCATATACTTTGGACATGTGGCTGGGAGAGGGACATCATGCTTGGAAAGATGGAGGACTGATGAAAGCCAGGAAAATCCTTAACCAGATGGTTTACCCAATGGCTGCAGCAATGGAGTTGAGTATGTCTATGTCAGAGATCGTGATGATGACCCAGGATAGGATATGGCTAGATTTGTTTTTCACAGGAACACTATGAGTTGTACTTAACTAGATGACACCTAAGGGCAACAAGAACAATATACTTGGAGAATAGCCTCAAATATTAAGTAGCAAAGAGTTAATCTCTTGTGTTTTCTACTTGAGAGATAAAAGGAGAACTGATAAAATAAAAATCGCATATAGAAGAGAAATATTCAAATGATTCAAAGCTCAAATTCACCAATTTTAAAGTCTGCATAGTACAATAAAACTGCTGGTTTCCCTGTTGAATAAAATGATCAACAAAATCTGTTTACAATGTGCTTGCTTTAGTTCAAGCAATTGAGTGCAAAAAACATTATTCGAGAGAGGAATTTGGAAATTTGGTAAGATTTGCAGCATCTGTTCTGCTAAAGAGAGCCTTCTCTATTGATGTTCAATGTAGTGAAATATTTTGAAACCCGTGGAGACTCATTGATGTTCCTGGAGTCTGAGGCAACAACAGTAACCATGAATGTCTCCGTTCATTTGTAAAACGCTCTAGCCAGAAAATTAAGCTACAAGATGAAGATCTTGCTTCAGTGATCCATACTCTTGACATATTCAGCCTTTCAACCTGGTATATTTCAAACCTCTTTATTTGAATCTCTCCAGGGAAGCCAGTCAAAGAATAAAAATGGCCCATAAAATAGCACACTGCCTTTTGAATTCAACAAGCCACATTCTGCAGTGATTTTCTTTACCTTTTGCTCACTGACAGGCCACTTCCAAATATAGGAGAGGGCTTTCTTCTAATGTTTCAAAGCATCACATAAGATGAGCCCCAGATTCTTCAAACAGCATCACAGTTCACATGGATATATCAGAATTCAGGATAGTATTAAGAGGAAATTACACTAAATTCTTAGAATGCCAGGTATTGAGACTATCTACTAACAAGTCATTTAACAGCATGGGCAACTTAATCGACGCAAATGATAGCCAGTAAGTACTGTAATACAAAACTGAGTTTAGATTAGTGTTGTGCTAAATATATTGTTTAATTTCCAGATATTTTAAGGTTAAAAACTATTGTGCTTATCAAATTTCAATCTAAGTAAATATGTTCTATATGATATACCAAGATATAAAACATTTCTGATTTAGAAAATAGTGCTGCCAATTACGTGTAAACAATGATTATATTATAAAGTTATGTCACATCTCTATGTATTGTCTATAATATTGATAATACAATGTGAATGCTGTTCATTTATCTAAAGCAACATTGAAACAATGTTGAGTGCATTTTATATGCTAAAATTGTGCTGGGCGTGTAACATAGATGTGAAAGCAAATAATCGTGTTTCCAAGACTGCGGTTATATGAGTTACAAATTTCAATCTCAAATTAGTGTTTCCTTCCTATTGTGGTTAACAGATTAAATTCTCAGCAACACATGCAGAGGTATTGTTTACAAAAAGTAAACAGACATAAAAGATATATTCTGCAAAAAATTACTTATGAAGCATTAACTTTGATATCATACTGCCATTACTAGACCACATTAACATGTGTGTGTAAGAATGGATGACCAATGTCTAGCAGAAGTCACTCAACTTAAAAAAAGGAAGTTACAAGTGAAGTTATTTTACTCCTCTTTAGAGGATATTTATCTATTTACACACACATATACACATATATGTATATGTGAGTCATATAAATATCACATATATATATCACATATAGTGTATTTGTGTGTGTGTGTGTATGTATAATGGCTTAGTGACAAGAAGTTGCTCTCTAATCCTGAAGGCATGTGGTTAGAGGCTATCAGCTGCTTTGCAGGAGAATGGACAATTTCCTCTCAGGTGATTAACTGCCAAAGGGTCAGTTGTGGGCCAGTTCCAACACAATGATTCACAACAAAACAAAATATATAGTTATAGGGTATAGGGTTTAGGGCTATTCTACATAAGGTCGCTATGAGTCACAAACGACTTGACGGCACATAACAACAACAACAACAACAAATTTAGCTTTAAGTATTGGTATAGGTAGAGACAATAGAGATAGAGATATGAAAGAGGGAGAGAGAGAGAGAGAGAGAGAGAGAGAGAGAGAGAGAGAGAGAGGTTGTTGTTGTTAGGTACCATCACGTTGCGCACAACTCATAGCAACCCTATGAACAGAAGATCTGAACCTAGTCAGATCCTGCACCATCCTTACATGTCTTGATGCACAAGAACCCATTGTAGCAATCACCTTCTCAATCCACGTAGTTGATTGAGGACCTTCCTCTCCTTCACGGACCCTCCACCCTTCCCAACATCATGCCCCTATCCAAGGAATAGCACCTCCTAGCAACATGTCTAAAGTATGTGAGGCAAAGCCTCATCATTTTTGCCTCCAAAGAGCACTCCGGCTGCACCCTCTCTGACATATCTATTCATTCTACTGGCCTTCCATGGGATGTTCAGTACTCTCCTCTGACATCACAGCTCAAAGGTGTCAATTATTTTTTCCTGTCATCCATATTCACTGTCCAGGTCTCAGATGCATACATAACTAGTAATCAGAAAGACTATGGCCTGAATCATATGCCTCTTAGTCCTAAGACTGACTTCACTATTCCTTAATAATTTGGTAAGGTCCCTAACTTTAGACTTTCCCAGTGTAACAGAGCTTCTTATTTCCTGAATATTCATATCAAGGTTATTAATTTTGGATCCAAGCAAGATGAAGATGCTGACAGTTTCAATCTCATCTCTATCCATCATGATACTGCATATTGGTCAAGTTGCATGAATCTTTGTTTTCTTAATATTGAGACTCAATCCAAACTGAAGATTTCATTCAATGATCTTCTGCAACAAGGGTTTCAAGTCCTCCTCACTTTGAGCAAGTAAGGTTGTGTCATTTGCATAATACAGGTTATTGATGAGTCTCCCTCCAATCTTGATGCCACATTCCTGTTCACAGTCATAAAATATATATAAATATAAAAATATTTAAATATCTAAAAATGTAATAAATGTAAATATATTATATAAACATATGAATATATAAACTAATAAATTTATACTGGGGGAGGTACTGTATAATAATTAAATAATTTTTCTTTTAGTTTTCAAAGGGAAGAGTGAATTGGGAGAGGGAAAGGTGGGCAGGGAGAAAAGTGCAACAATGAATGAATGGAAATCCTCAGTCTCTGTAAACTTTCATTAAAATTAATAATAATTTTTAAAAATTAAAAGAATTATATGTTTAAATATAATTTAGAAACATACATATTTATATGTTCATATATTTCTCTCATGTTGTCATTTTTGTGTACTGTGAAGTTGGAAGTGAATCATAGCTGACCCCACAATGAGTTTTCAGAAACAGTTAACTGCATGGTAAGATATTTCCAGCTTTCTCCTGCAGACAAGCGGTGTATTTGCACCGCATAATTTTGAGATGTTAGCATAACATTATATCTCACACAGTTTAGGATAGGACTCAGATCAGTTGTTTACAGAGTTGCTGTAAGTTTTACTCAACTCAACGGCATCTAACAACAAAACAAAATTATATATTATTGTTTTTGTTATGTGTCATCAAGTTGCCTGCAACTCATAACAACCTTATGTACTACAGCCCTAAACTCTGCTCTATTCTGTCCCAATCTTATTGTCCCTGAACCACTTACCCCCATTACCCCAGTCATCAATCCATCAATCAATTCATCTCATCAAGGGTCTTCCTCTCCTGCTCTGTCCCCCCAACTCTCCCATGCATGATGTACTTCTCCAAGAACAGATCCCACCTTGCAACATGTCCAAAGTATATCAAATGGAGCTTCAGAATCCTGGCCTCCAAGGAGCAGCCGCTCTTCATCCTCTCCAGGATGAGCATGTTTGTTTTCCTAGAAGTCCATGTTATATTCGGTACTCTTCTCCAGCACCATAGCTCAAAGGTATCAATTCTCCTTCTATCCACCCTATTACTTGTCCAGCTTTCTGATGCACATCAAGTAATTGCAAAGACCATGGCCTGTATCAGGCACACCTTAGTCTCCAGACAGACATCATTGCTCTTCAGTACTTTAGAGAGGACTCTCACAGTAGACTTTCCCAATGAAATTCTTGTTTTATTCTGGCTTTTGATACCAAGAGTGTTGATTGTATAATCAAAGATGTTGTTGCTGCCAAGGTGATTCCATCACATAATGACATTATAAACAACAGATCAAAACCTTACTCTATCTTGTGCCATCCTCATGATCTCTATGCTCAAGTTATATGCTGTACTCACTGAGTCAATTCATCTTGTTGAAGGTTTCCTCTCTTTCACAGATTTTCTACCCTCCCCAGAATGATATCTTTTGCTAAGGAATGTACCTCTTGAGGATATGCTCAAAGATCATCAATTGCATTTTCTCCATCACTGCCTCTAAGTAACACCCTGATAGTACTCCTTCTAAGACATTTGTGTTTGTTCTTCTGACAATTTATGTTATGTTTAATACTCTTACCAAGCTCAAAATTCAAAGTCATTGAGTTTTCTTGGGCTTTCCATTCTCATTGTCCAACTTTCACATGCATAGGAAGCAATTGAAAATATCATATCGTAGGTTTGGTATCCCTTAGCCTAATTTAAACTGTCATCCTTGCTCTACTTGACTTTAGTGAGAGCCTTCATAGCCCATTTCCTCAGTACAGCATATCTTCTGAATTCTTAACTGCTACTATGATGGGTATTGATTGTGGATAGTAGTAAAGTTAAATCAATGACAAATTCAATGTTTTGTGCATCTGTAATGATACTGCCTTTTGGTCCTTTTGTGAAGACTTGTTATCTTGATGTTGAGGCATATTCTTTTTAGAGGCTGCCATGTTTTATTTTCCTAATAGGTATTTCATTTTCTGCTCTGAAAATAAGGTGTGTCATCAGCACAATCTTCCCACAATCCTCACACAATACTTGATTCCATATAATTCAAATTCTTAAATTATTTGTTCAATGTTCAAATTGACTAAATATGTTAAAAGGATACAATATTGATGCACATTTCTTCAAATTTTAGAATATACACTATCCACTTCTTCCTTTAGATTAACTATTCATTTGTTTATGTTTCACATGAGGACAGGTAACAATTTGGGAATTCTAAATTTTCTCAATATAATCCATCATTTATCATGATCCATACATTTGATGCTTTTTTAAAAAAAAATTATTTTATTATTTCTGTGTGAGTGTACCGTCAAATCAGATCTGACTGGTACAGGAGGAGACTGCCCCTCCTTCTCTGGCAGAGCATCTGGTGGACTCGAACCGTGCACCTCTGGGATTGCAGTTGCAGCTCCCTGTCACTAGGCCACCAGAGCTCCACACATTTGATGCTTTTTCCATAGTTAAAAAAACAAGTAAATATCTCCCGATATTTTCTAATTTTAGCAAAGATACATCTGACATCAGAATGATATTCCTCCACAACCTCTCTGAAACCAACTTGAGTTTCTGGCAATTCCCTGGCAGTTCCCTTACAATGTAATGTTCAAGATATTTTTTTTTCATGATTTTCAGCAAGATTTTGTGCCAAGAAATCTGGAGAACAACCACTTGGCCGACTGACTGGAAGAGATCTATATTTGTTCCTATCCCAAAGAAAGGTAACCCAACAGAATGTGGAAACTACAGAACAATCTCACTGATTTCACATGCAAGGAATATTTTACTGAAGATTATCCAAAAA
>NW_006399894.1:4961778-4963490 GCF_000299155.1 Elephantulus edwardii
ATCTGTATGGCAAGCAAATAATTAGAAAAGCCGTACTTTATGGAAAAGAACGTAGCATCAGGATTGGAGAAGGATGCATCTACAACCTACGTTATACAGAAGACACAACCTTGTTGGCTGAAAATGAGAAGAACTTGAGGCATTTGCAATAGAAGATAAAGGATTATATAGCCTTCAATATGGATTACATCTCAACATCAAGAAAACCAAAATCCTTAACACTGGGCCTATAAGCAACACTATGACAGATGGAAAAAAGATTGAAATTGTCACAATTTCATCATACTTGGATTCACAATTAATATATTTGGTACCAGCAGTTAGGAGATTATAAAATGTATAGCACTGGAAAGTCTACTGTCAGGATTATCTCCAAAGTCCTGAAGAGCAATGGCATCAGTTTAAAGACTAATTCGTGCATGAGTCAAGCCATGGTCATTCCAATCTCCTGATGTGCATCCAAGAGCTAGACAATGAATAAGGATGAAAATGTCTTTGAGTTGTAGTATTTGAGGAATGTATTGATTACCTGTGAGCTGCCAGCTGGTGGATTTGAACCACCAACCTTTTAGGTAGCAGAGCAATATGTCCCACAATATGCTACCGGATCTCTTACCACGAAATTGGGGAAATAATCTATTACTCCCAATGATAAATGGAGTTCTGGCAGTTTAGTTCATAGAGTTTGCTGCTAATCAAAAGATTGGTCCTCTGTACCTGTTCCACTCTTCCAAAGGCTCCACAGAAGAAAGATCGAAATCCCCTATTTTATTAACAGCCTCAGAACCTCCTGGAAGGTCATCTATGAGTCATTCCAGTTCACAGCAGTGAGATTCCACGTTCACTACAATCAAAGTTTCTCTCAAGATAATGAAGGGGAGCTCTAGTGGCCTAGTGGTATGGAGCAGAGCTGCCAACTCAAAGACAGAGTTCGAATCCACCAGCTGCTCTGAGAAATAATAATAGGCAGTCTCCTCCTGTGCCGTTGAAAACCTGCTGAGGAGTCAGCTAGGAGTCAGTTCTGACTCAACACATAACAACAATTGGTAAAACAATATGATTTCACGTTCCACTCTCTTGGTTTCTGATAGAGAATCCACTAAAGAAGAGAATACCTTTACACGGGTTGTACTAACTTCACAAACAAGATGCCTATGAAGCAAAATAAAAGGAGGCAAAGCAGAAATGCAAAGACAGATCAGAGAAAAGAAACCCGTGTTCATTGCAAACATAAATTTACAGATATCTTCAAAGTGTTGTTGTTGTTGTGTGCCATTGAGTCGCTTGCGACTCATAGTGACCCTATGTGCACAACAGCCCTAAGCTCTGCTCTGTCCTGTGCCAATCGCACCATCTCTGACACTCCCATCCTGATTACCCCAGTCACTGAATCAATCCACCTAATAGAGGGCCTTCCCCTCCTGTGCTATCCCTCCATCCTCCCAAGCATGATGTCCCTCTCCAAGGACCAGTGCGTCCTTACAACATGTCCAAAGTATGTTAGAGCTTCAGAAACATTGCCTCCATGGAACTGCTCTATTCAACTCTTTCCAGGATGAATCTGTTTGTTTTCCTAGCAGTCCATGGTACTCTCAATACTCTTCTCCAGCACCACAGCTCAAAGGCTTCAATTCTCCTTCTATCCTCCTTGGTCATTGTCCAACTCTCTGATGCATAACAAGTGATTGCTAAGACCATGGCCTGTATCAGAT
>NW_006399894.1:4963590-4968909 GCF_000299155.1 Elephantulus edwardii
AGAAGGACATCATGCTTGGAAGGGTGGACGGACAGCACAGGAGGGGAAGGCCCTCTATGAGGTGGATTGATTCGGTGACTGGGATAATCGGGATGGGAGTGTCAGAGACAGTGCGATTGGCACAGGACAGAGCAGAGTCTAGGGCTGTTGTACATAGGGTCGCTATGAATCGCAAGTGACTCAATGGCACATAACAACAACAACAACAAATATTAATCAGTATAAACTTCTGTATTTATTCAAGGGAATCATAGTGGTTCAGCCTATAGAATGTTGCTCACTAAAGATAGCAATACTCCAGTGGTTCAAATCTACCACTCACTCATGGAAGAAAGGTGAACAATCTTGTCCTATGTGATTTACAGCCACAGAAACCCACTACACTAGAGTTCCAGCTATGAGCCAATACACAGAAATGAGCACAATTGAGAGTATAGATATATTTCAGTTAATGATTGACAAATGCACATAATATTTCTTTTACTCAAGAGTAACAGTGTCTCTCTAGAGACTAAGGTCTGCCTGATACAGGCCATGGTTTTTGCAATCACTTGTTATGCATCAGAGTGTTGGACAATGACTAGCGAGGATAGAAGGAGAATTGACGCCTTTAAGCTGTGGTACTGGAGAAGAGTATTGAATGTACCATTGACTGCCAAGAAAACAAACAGATTCATCGTAGAGAGGGTTAAACCAGGCTGCTCCTTGGAGGTAAGGATTCTGGGGCTTCGTCTGACGTACTTTGGACATGTTGTAAGGAGAGACCGGTCTTTATAGAGGGACATCATGGTGGGTAGAGTAGGGGGACAGCACAGGAGGGGAAGATCCTCTACGAGGTGGATTGATTCAGTGACTGGGGTACTTGGCATGGGTGTGTCGGGGACAATGAGATCGGCACAGGATAGAGCACAGTTTAGGGCTGTCATACATAGGGTCGCTATGAGTCGCAAACGACTCGACGGCATGTAAAAACAACAACAACAACAACTACTAATGTGTTGTTGTTAGGTGTCGTTGAGTCGTAGAGGATTCATAGCGACCCTATGAACGAATGGCCTGAGCACTGTTCATACATAGAGTTTCAGGAGGCAAGCCATTTCGGAAGTGGATGCCACTCCTGCTTTCAGGCTTGTTTTAGTCAGGAAACTCCAGCAAACACTGTCCACCTTGGGTCACCATTATCATGTTTGGCACATCAGTGTCACATTGTTAATCATCACAGCAACTACAAGTTACTTCTATACAGCAATCCACAGACCAGTGCTATACCATCTAGAGGAATGTTTGACAGGAAAACAATTTGAACATGGCCTGAGGGCCGCAGATTAAAATCCCTCACCTTCAGCTTGGTAGCATAACTTTCTTTCCACTAGGCCAACGTAGTTCTCTCTATGTAGTCGTTGTTATTGTTGGTACTATTGTTATTTGCTGCCAAGTCAACTGCAACTCAAAACAACCCTTGGAACAATTAATTTAAAACCATCCTTATCCTTCTTCACTATCTCAGGCACACTTGATCTCATTGCTACAATCACTGTGTCACTCTCCCTCTCCTACTCTGACCCTGCATCTTTCTAAGCATGATGCCATTCTCTAGGGACTAGGCGCTCCCTACAAAACCATGTCCAAAGTATGTGAGACAAAGTTTCACCATCCTTGATGCTAAGGAGCATCCCAGTCTTCTTCCTTCCAAGAAGCACTCTGGTTTCAGTTTCTCCAAGATAGATATGTTTTATTCTCTTGGTAGTCCAAGGGATTTTTAGTACTCTCCTTTACCTCCACAACTCCAAGGCATTGATTACTTTTCTGTCATCCTTAGTCATTTTCCAGCGCTCATATGCATAGCAAGCAATTGAGAAAGTTTTGACTTGTATTACGCACATCTTCATCTTTAAACTGACATCATTGTTTTTTCGTACTCTGAAGAGGCCACAAACAGCAGATTTTTCCCAATGTGATATGTCTATTGACTTTTTGGCTGCTAGTACCAACGTTGCTGATTGTGGATCAAAGCAAGATAGTATCATTGGCAACTTCAATCTTTTCTCCATATATCATGATATTGTCTATTGGCCTGATGGTGAGGACTTTTCTTGATGTTTAGATATAATCCAGATTGAAGGCTCTAGTCCTTGATCTTATACAGTAAGCACTTCAAATCTTCCTCATTCTCAGTAAACAAGCCTTCGTCTTCTGCCTAATACAGGTATTTGGTAAGTCATCCTTTGATTATGCCATATTCTTCTTCATAAAGTCCAGTTTCTCGAATGATTCAATAAGGATAGATAAAGGATAGACAAATATAGTATGCGTGAAGATATTATAAGTAAAAAGGAACATGTAAAAAAATTAGGAGAAATGTAAATGTCTACAGGAACAATTACATCTTAATTAAGTATCTTGTTTGGGCAGGTAACAATCAACTGGTGTATTTATAAGAAGGCTTTAAATATGTAGTTAATTTCGTTAACAAGAAAATAAAGACAGGGAAGCATAAATGTATGGTCAAGATTGCATGTATATATGCGTTGAAATATAATAGGCTTATGTTAGAATGATGTATCCTTTTACTTTTGTCATTCAAAGTGGAACAAATTATGCAAATAGCTTGCCACCAGATTATGAAGGAGAATAATGACAGAAGACTCTAGTACTGATATAATCAAAGATAGAGATAAATATGTATGTTCTTTAGTAGGAATTTACCATGACAGCCATGGTGTTTTAGCAATATTAGTAAAACAGTTTTCTGCAATAAGAATTGAATAAGATAACATTTTAGACAGAATAACTTGTTAAAAGAAACATGTGTTAGGGAAAAAGAGCTTACTATGGGAGATGCATATAGAGATATTGAAAACGAAAATTTGACAGATCTTATTCTGTGATTTGATAGAGAACAGGAGAAAAGCTGGAGACAATTATGATTTCAAGTTTTCAAATGTAGTTTTGCAAACCAATTAAAAATTAAGTAAGAGCTTCAAATATACTAGTGAAATTAGGATATATATTCTAATTGTCTTGTGAGGCAAAATATACATAAAAGCATACTAAACAAATCTGAAAGATCCCTGATGGCATAGTGAATCAGGCTGCTAATCATGAGTTTGGCAGTTTGAATTTACTAGACACTGAAGTAAAAAGATGGACCATTTCTTCCCATGATGACTTACAGCTTTGGAAGTCCAATGGAGGGCAAGTATGAATCAGAAACAACTTGATGGCTGTGACTAAGAAAATGAGGCAGAACATTCTTCCAAAGTGCATGTGAGGAGGTTGAGTGTAAGTATCAACATAAGAAACAGAATTAAGTGGAATTCAGAAATTAAGAGACATTTAATTGTGGAATGCAGAGTGAGGTGAGTCAGCAGAATAGTTGGAAGGATGTTGCAAGAAATAAAGTAACAAGAGTAAGATGATTCAGGAATTTAAATGAAATAGGAAAGCAACAATGGAGGGAATTCTTCAAGGATGGAGCTTTTCAATGATCCAGTGAAATGAAGATGATTATTTTGAGTGTTAATGTGACTGAATATTCATTATTTCAAATTTGAGAGAATAGAAAGTGACAGCTGAAATTATATTAGACAGGTGTGTGTGTGTGTGTGTGTGTGTGTGTGAAAACATTGAGGATCCAAGGAGGGGACTGAGGAGCATTTGCGTGAGGATGGGTGGAAGGGTAGTTTTATCATAGGGTCACACACTTTGATGGGTGGAGGGATGGGTAGGTAAAGGAAACAGAAAAGATCCATTGTGAAAAACAAAACAACGTATATGAACTATGTAAGTAAAGTAATATATATATATACACACACACACACACACACACACACACACACACACACACACTCTAAGAGAAGAGAAGGCTTTTATGTGAAAAATAGTTGAAGTTACTGACAATGAAAAGGAAGAAAACTTGGGAAAAAGAAATAAGGAATTATTGAATTTGTTGTCAATGAAATGTGAACCTATTTTTATTAACATTTAAAAAAATCTTACAAGAAACACATATACAAATACACACACACACATATATACAAAGCTGTCAAGTTATTGTAACTCTTAACAACACTGTAAAAATTGCCTACCATTATCTAAGTCCTTGGTGACATAAATCATAAAGAAGGATTTAACATGACAAAACATAACTGATTCTTATTATTACATGCAGTTTAATTTGTGCAAATATGTGTCCTGCCAAAATATGTCATATTGCCTTATACATATTGTTTGGCAGCTATATAATGATGTGATTTGACTATTACATCCCCCACAGAGTGAAATAAAGGTAATTAATTTCATGAAGACTGCAGTGAGATTAAAACCCTTACTTTACTTATGGCCATTATCTGTAGTAAGAGGAATGTCTTAAGTACTGTTTTCTTCATAACAGAAGTAACAAATATGGACAATTAATGTGGCAGAAATTTCTTTTGTCAAGGTTTAAGCAGCGACCAGTCTCAACTCATAGAGGTTAGATGGCTTAGTGGTGAGGAATTTCACTACCAACACAAAGGCAAGTGTTTCAAACCCACCAGAAAAGATAAACAGTATTATCTGTGAAATTTATATGCTCTCAAAGTATGATGGAACATCAATATGAGTATAATTTGACTGTTGCAGTTATGGTGTTATGTGCCGCCGAGTCGTTTATGACTCATCGCGACCCTATGCACAACAGCCCTAAACCCTGCTCTATCCTGCGCCAACCGCACTGCATCTGACACCCATCTCGATTACCCCAGTCACCGAATCAATCCAGCTCATAGAGAGTCTATCCATCCTGCGCCGTCCCTCAACCTTCCCAAGCATGATGTCCCTCTCCAAGGACCCGTCCCTCCTGGCAACATGTCCAAAGTACGTCAGACGAAGCCCCAGAATCCTTGCCTCCAAGGAGTAACTTGGTTTAATCCTCTCAAAGATGAATCTGTTTGTTTTCCTGGCAGTCCATGGTACATTCAGCACTCTTCTCCAGCACCACAGCTCAAAAGCATCCACTCTCCTTCTGTCTTCCCTAGTCATTTTCCAACTCTCTTATGCATAACAAGCGATTGCAAAGACCATGGCCTGTAGGGACACCGTTGCTCCTGAGTACTTTAGAGCGGTCCCTATCAGCAGACTTTCCCATTGAGATACGCTTTTTGATTTCCTGACTGCTGGTGCCAAGAGTGTTGACTGTGGATCCGAGCAAACTGAAGCTGTGAACAATCTCAATCTCTTCATCATCCATCCTGACGCTGCCAATTGGTCCAGTGGTGAGAATCTTTGTCTTCTTGACATTGAGCCTCAGTCCATGCTGCAGGCTGCAGTCCTTGACCC
>NW_006399894.1:4973959-4986694 GCF_000299155.1 Elephantulus edwardii
ACAATCTCAATCTCTTCACCATCCATCCTGATGCTGCCAATTGGTCCAGTTGTGAGAATCTTTGTCTTCTTGACATTGAGCCTCAATCCATATCGGAGGTTGCACTCCTTGACCCTCTGCAGCAAAAGCTTCAGGTCCTCCTCAGTTTCAGCAAGCAGGGTTGTGTCATCTGCATAGCATAGATTGTTTATGAATCTTCCACAAATCCTGACACCACACTTCTACTCATAGAGCCCAGCCTCGCGGATAATCTGTTCTGCATACAGGTTTAAAAGGTATGGAGATAGGATGCATCCCTGGTGTACACCCTTCACAATTATGAACCATGCAGTGTTTCCTTGCTCTGTTCTGACGACTGCCTCTTGGTCTAAGTATAGGTTTTGCATTATAATGATCAAGTGTTCTGGGATTCCCATTCTTCTCAGAGTCAGCCACAGTTTCTTATGATCCACACAGTCAAACGCCTTTGTATAATCAATAAAACACAGATAGACATTCCTCTGGTCTTCCCTGCTTTCAGCTAAGATCCATCTGACATCAGCTACAATATCCATAGTACCACACCCCTTCTAAACCCAGCCTGGACTTCTGGCAGTTTTCTGCTGATGTGCTGTTCCAGTCGTTTTTGGATAATCTTCTATAGAATATTTCTTGCATGTGAAATCAACGATATTGTTCTATGGTTTCCACACTCTGTTAGGTCACCCTTCTCTGGGATGGGAACAAATATAGATCTTTTCCAGTCAGTTGGCCAAGTGGTTGTTCTCCAGATTTCTTGGCACAACTTGGTGAGCACGTCCAGGGCAACATCTGTTAGCTGGAATATGTCAATTGGTATACCATCTATTCCTGGGGCCTTATTTTTTCCTATTTCCTTCTTGCAACCAGAGTGCTTATTAGAAATGATGAAGCTTTGTCTCACATACTTTGGG
The DNA here is from genome assembly GCF_000299155.1 of Elephantulus edwardii. Lineage (NCBI taxonomy): Eukaryota > Metazoa > Chordata > Mammalia > Macroscelidea > Macroscelididae > Elephantulus > Elephantulus edwardii. The sequence goes on from NW_006399894.1 coordinate 4,974,892, forward strand.
CATTCTGTTAGGAAAGGCTATTTCTTGGAATGTGTCTACATGTTACAGGATCATTGAATCAGAAGAAAATCCCCAGTGAGACAGTTTGATACAGTGACTGTGGTAATGGGCTTAAGTATGTCAGAGATGATAAGGCTAGCACAGGTTGGGACTGGTTTCAGATCTGTAGTTCATAGAGTTGTTTTTAGTCTTAATATGAATTGTAGAGATCTATATTTGTCACAATTCCAAAGAAAGTTGACCTGACAGAGTGGGAAAAGTATCAAACAATATTATTAATATCACATGAAAGCAATATTCTGCTGAAAATAATCCAAAAATGACTGGAGCAGTACATCAATAAAGAAATGGATGTGCAGGCTGGATTTAGAAGAGAACATCGTACTCGTGATAATGTAGCTAATGTTAGATGAATATTGGATGAAAGCAAAGAATACCAGAGGAATGTCTGACTGTGCTTCATTGACTATGCAAAGGCATTTGACTATCTGGATCACAACAAACAGTGGTTGACTCTGAGAAGAATAGGAATCCCAGAACATTTGATTATGCTTATGTGAAACCAATACTTGGACCAGGGGTAGTCATCAGAACAGAACAAGGAGACATTGGATGGTTCAAGGGATTTATTGCCAGGGATTTATTGTCTCCATACCTTTTCTAGCTATATGTATAGAAGATCATTGGAAGTTTGGGACATATAAGGAGGAATGTGGCATCAGGACTGGTGGAAGATTCATCAGCAGCTTGCATTATGCAGATGACACAGCCCTGCTTTCTGAAACTGAGGAGGACCTGAAGTGCTTGTTACAGAGATCAAGGACTGCAGCCGTCAATATGAATTGAAGCACAACACCAAGAAAACAAAGATTTTCACCACTGGACTAATTGTTTGCATTATGATAGATGGTGAAGAGATTGAGATTGTTACCGGCTTTAGTTTACTTGGCTCCACAATCAACACTCTTGGTACCAGCAGCAAGGAAATCAAAGAGACAAATGGCATTGGGAAAACTGGCTGTCAGGGACCTCTCCAGAGTAGTGAAAAACAAAGACATCCATCTGGAGACTAAGATGTGCGTAATTCAGGCCATAATGTTCTCAATTGCTTGATATGTGTGTCAGAGCTGGACAATGAGTAGGAATGATAGTTTGAAAATTGATGCTTTGAGCTGTGGTGCTTGAGAAAAGAGTTAAATATACCATGGACTGCAAAGAGAAAAAAACAGGTTCATCCTAGAGAAGGTGAAGCTAGACTACTCCATGGAGGCAAGGATTCTGAAGCTTTGTCTGCCATACTTTGGTATATTGCAAGGAACAGCAGATCTCTGGAGCTGGATATCATGCTTGTAATGGTGGAGGAACGGAGAAAGAGAGAAAGACCATCAATGAGATGGATTGATATAGGGATTGGGGTAATGAGGATAGGTGTGTCAGAGACAGTAAAGTGGGCACAGAATAGAACAGGTTTCGGGGCCATTGTACATAGGATTGCTTTTAGTCATAAGCTACTTGACAGCATGTAACAACAACAACATCAAACAGCAACAGTATTTTCTCTTAGGTCTAGATGAACATCAGCTTAGAAACCTGGTCCAAAATAAATACTTTACTTCTGACTTCTTTTTCTTGGTGGTAGAACATTTCTCATTCTCTCTTTCTCTCCCCTCGCTTATTTAATCTCATTGTTCATGGATTGTGTTGTTGTTAAAGTAGGGTTGAGTTCAATAAGACTCATAGCAGCCCTATGAACAAAAGATCTGAATCTTGTCCTCTTCTGTGTTATCCTCACATTTCCAGATGCACAAAACCCCATTGGGGCAGTCACTGTGTCAGTCCACCCGGTTGAGGGTCTACCCCTCCTTCACCCACCCACCACCCAAGAATAGCCCCTTCTAGTAACATTCACAAAGTATATGAGGTGAAGCCTCATAATTTTTGCCTCCAAATAGCACTCTGGTGGCACCCTCTTCAATGAATGTTTGTTCCCTTGGCTGCTCATCCTTATTCATCCTTATTGCCCAGCTCTCAGATGTATAGCAAATGATCTGAAAGACTATGGCCTGAATCAGTCACATCTTAGTCCTCAATCTGAAATCATTCCTCAATAATTTGAAGAGGTCCCTAAGGGCATATTTTCCCAGTGCAAAATGTATCCTAAATGTCTGACTACTGGTACCAAGGGTGTTAATTGTGGATCCAAGCAAGGTGAAGTTGTTGACAGTTTCAACCTCCTCTTCATCTATCATGATGATGCCCGTTAGTCCAGTTTTAAAAAATTTTTGTCTTCTTGACATTGAGATACAATCCATACTGGAGGCTGCATTACTTGATCTTCTGTAACAAGAGCTTCAAGTCCGCCTCCCTTTCCGTAAGCTAGGTTGTGTCATCTGCATAACACAGGTTTTTGATGAGTCTCCCTTCAATCCTGATTCCTCACTCCTCTTCATAGAGTATAGCTTCTCAAAGAATTTGCTCAGCACATTGAGTAGGTATGGAGATAGAATACATCCTTGACACACCCCCTAATCGATTATAAATCATGCATTGTTTCCCTGTTCAGTTTGCACAACTGCCTCCTATTCCAAGGATAGGTTCCACATTAGCACAGCCAAGTCCTCTGAGATTCTCATTCTTCTCAATTACTCATTCATCCTCAACTTACTCTGATCCATATAGCCAAATATAGATACACTTCTGTTATCCTTTACTTTCATCCAGGATCCACTGATATTAGCAATGATAGACCTGGTGCCACGACCTCTTCTAAATCCTGCTTCATCTTCTGGCTGTTTCTGCCTATGTAGTGCTCTAGCCATTTTTCAATTATATTCAGCAGTATTTTGCTTGCATGTGATATTAATGATGTTGTTTAGTAGTTTTCATATTCAATTGGACCATCTTTCTTGGGAATGGGAACAAATATGGACTTCTTCCAATCCATAGTCAAGGCAGCTGTCCTCTGAATTTCCTGGCATAGACTGGTGAGCACATTCCAGGCTGCATCTGTTAATTGAAACAAGTCAATTGATATCCCATCGATTCCTGTGGCCTTATTTTTTGCCAATGCCTTCAATGCAGCTTCCACTTCCTCCTTCATTACCATTGACACTTTTCATAGTTTACTTCCTGAAATTTTTCAGTATGAGTCAGTTCTTTCTGTTACAGTGATTCTGTGCATTTTCTCCATCTTCTTTTAATGGTTTCTGTGTCATTCAATATATTGTATATATAGTATCTTTTAATATTGCAGTACAAGGCTTAAATTTGTTTTTCAGATCTCTCAGTTTGAGAAAAGTAGAAAGAGTTCTTTTCTCTTTATTCTCCAATTCCAGCTCTGTACATATCCCAATATAATACTTTACTTTTCCCTCCTGAGTTGCCTCTTTAAATCCTCTGTTCAGCTCTAACCTCATTGACATTAAAGAAATGCAGATTTAAAACACATCACAGTAAGTGCAGAAATCTCTACATTGGTCCTGATTTTAGGGGATATTTTTCTATTGTTCTTGTTGTTGTTAGGTACCTTCAAGTTAACCACGATTCACAGTAACCCAGGGAACAACAGTTCAGTATTTTCTCTATCCTTAGCCATCCTCACAATCGCTGATATCTTCTACTTTACTGTTATAATCACTGTGACTGTTCTTCCCCATAATGGTCTTTCTATCTTTCTTTGACTCTATCTTTTTCAGCATGTTGTCTTTTTCTAAATACTGACCCATACTGACAACATGCTGAAAGCATGTGAGATGACATTCCATTATCCTTAACTCTAAGGATGACCCTGATTGCACTTTCTCCAAGAGAGACCGGTTTATTTGCTTGGTAGTTCATGAGATATTCGGTAATCTTTTCCAGCATAGCAATTTAAAGGCAACAATTCTTCTGTTTTCAATGCCCAACATTTGTATATTAATGTTATTATTTATGTAGCTATGTCAGTTTTTGTTATCTATTAAAGAGCTATTCACATGATAATTCTTAATATTATATCATCCTCATTGTTATTGAATGGAGATTGACTCATCTGACCCACCAGTGGGTTTCCTGCCAGTGAGGAATTAATATTTTTCATAAAATTTTCCACATTTCATATTTAGCATGATTTTTGTTGCTATTTTATATAATATGAAATTTGTATTACTTACTGTGGAAAACATTTCTTTTGTCTCTCTGTCTAGAAAATTGGCTTTCTTTATGGCTTCCATTCTTTCTTCCATAATTTGTACTTTCTTGAATAATTGTTCATTTAACATGATGCCATTATATTTCTTCTACCATTTCATCTCTGGGTATTCATTGGGTCTGTGGTATGTTCTGCTTTGTGGGTAAAGGTTAGTTTTTTGTGGTGTGGTTTTTTTCCTCACAATGTTTACTATTGCCTTCTTGACATTATGTGAAGATTTTATTGGTATGTGTTCTGCTGTTTCTGTTATGTTTACATTATTTGACTATATTTATTTAACGTTATAAGACTATTACTTAGTTATAGACTTAAAGTGTTCTGTCTAGGGTGGGGGAAAGAAGCAATTTGGTCTATTACCATTTATTTTAAGTCGTGTTGAGTTAATTATAGTCCCTTCTCCTGAAGTTTGTTTTCCTTTTTGAACTGTGCACTGATGAGTCCAGATTCTCCAAATGAAGAATCTTTTCTACAGGGGGATTACAGGCTCTTCAGTATACTGGCTTTGCAAGAGAGGTGGTCAGGGAGAAAAGTGCAACAATGAATGAATAAAAATCCAAAATCTCTATAAATTTTCATTACTATCCATTCTATTCTCACACGTCTCTACCACCTATACCCGCAGATTTGTATAACAGTGATCTTATGTCATATTTGTCCTTTTGTGGAAGAAGTATTTTACTTAGCACAAACCTTAGCAAGATCCATAATTCAACCATACACACACAAAACAACTCAAGGTGTATGAGGAACCAAGAGACAAAATCATAAAGATCATGCGATTAAAAATAGGAACACATCTAGAAGCCTTAATCTATCAAATGAATAGACCTTCATGCATCACAAAAACCCAAATCAGGAGTGGATAAAATTGATGAATGGCATCTTCTGAATTAAAAACTTGTGTCTGTCAAAATACTCATCAAGTACAGTAATAAAGAAGTTCACAGACTGAAAATAAATATTTGGCAATGATACATCTCATAAGGGACTCATATGTAAAATTTATAAAGTATTCTAGAACATAAACAAGTAAAACAAATTAAAAAGACAGCTGTTAAGTTGGTTCCTACACATAGAAATCCTTCACCAGGTTTTCCAAATTATAAATTATAATGGAAAAGACGGTCCACCTTTCTTCCACAGAGTTGTTAATCGATTTGAACAACTCTAGTTGGCTAGATTTTGGGCTAGCAATGCAATTCACTAAGGGACATGCCACCAAAGCTCTATAATATAATGAAGAATACTACTAGTAAAATATTGAACAATGTGGGAAACAACAAAGGAGTATGGGAAGATACACAGTATCTCTTTACCAAGAAGAGTTGGTTAACATCCTGGTAAATGGAGAGACAAAATTATTAATGATTTAATATTATTTACATTTACAGTCAATGGTCATGAAGGCAACAATCAGAAAATCCAACGATGTATTATATAGGAAAAAATGCTGAAAATTCATCTTTTAAAACGTGGACTACGATGTGCCTGCCTCAAACCATCATATTTTAAATTACTTCATATGCCTTTGAAAGCTGGGCAATGAATAAGAATAGAGAAGGATGATATGTTTGAATTATATGATTGTCAAAGAATATTGAATATATTGTATATTGCTAGAAGAATAAGCAAATTTGTTTTGGAAGCTTTATAGCCAGTATGCTCCATGGAAGCAGTGATGCCATGACATAAACAAAATAATTTTGATATTTTTAGGAGGTACCTGTTAGGAGGAGAAAATATGCTTGGTAAAACATAAAGGCAGATGGTTAGCAAAGGAGAGGAATATCCTTAACCAGGTGGAGTGACATGGTGACTGCCACAATAGGCTTGGAGTGTCAAGTAAGTGTTAAGATGGCACTGGATAGGATGGGGTTCAGACACTCTGGTTGCTGTAAATCATACTTGACTCGATGGCCTATAAAAGCAACAACAAAACAGCAGGGGGCTCTAGTGGCCTAGTGGTCTAGTGGCAAGAAGCTACGCTGGAACCAAACACATGTGGTTTGAGGTCACAAGCTGCTCCATGCAAGGATGGGCAGTCTCCTACATTGTGGTTAACCCACTAGAGAGTCTGCTATGGATCGATTTCAACTCTATGGTACACAACGACAATAACAAAGCAAAAGTTAAACAGAACAGAGGAAGACACTCAGCAAGGTGTATTAATGGTTCCATCTAAACACAGATAGCAAAAGCTACCTAAGGAAGAAATGGAACGCATAACTATTGACATACTAGACATTGGTGAGATGATATGGACGGGAATGGGGCATTTTGAATCGGATGATCACATGATATGTTACTCCGGAGATGAAAAGGTGAGGAAAAATGGGGTTGCTTTCATAGTTAAAAAAGTCATTTCTAGATCCGTCTTGAAGTACAATATTGTGAGTGATAGGATAATATATATGCATACAAGGAAGTCCAGTGAATACAACTATCATTCATATATATGCACCAACAACCAGAGCCAAAAAAGAGGAAATAGAAGATTTCTACCAACTTCTACAATTGGAGGTCAATCAAACATGCAATCAATATGCATTGATAATAATGGTTGACTGGAATGCAAAAGTTGGGAACAGAGAAGAAGATTCAGTAGTTGGAAAAGATTGATTCTGTGACAGAAATGAACTTGGAGATAGAATGATTAAATTTTGCACAATTACTTGTTCACGTCAAGCACATTTTTAAGAGACATAAACGCAGGTTACGCACATGGATTTCACCTGAGGGTATGCATAGAAATCAGACTGATTACATCTGTGGAAAGAACCACTGGAGAAAATAACTATTAGCTGCGAAAACTAGGCCAGTAGGTCATGGTGGAACAGACCACCAACTACTCATATACAAGTCCAAGTTGAAGCTGACGAAAATTAAACCAAATCCAAGGGAACCAACAAATAACTTTGAATTTATCTCAGGGCTGTTGTATATAGGGTCACTATGAGTCACAAGTGACTTGATGATATATAACCATAACAACAACTTGGACTGACATACTTTGGGCATGTGGTCAGGAGGGGATAATCCTTAGAGAGGGAAGTCATCCTGGCAAGTGTGGAAGTACAATATTTGCATGACAACAGCCCTTAATATGAGGTGCATAGTCAAGTAGACTGGATGTGGAGTGGAAATTGTACAACAATGAAAGTTTTTGTGGTTTTATTTTTTCAAAGATAAAAGCAAACTTGGACGGAAGGTGTGGGGGAAAATGTGCAAAAATGAATGAATGGAACCTCAAAATTTTATATATAAATATATGTATATTTATATATATATTATATATATATATAAATTTCATGTTGTTGTTGTTTTAATGTGCCATCTAATCCCTTGCGACTCATAGCAACCCTATGTACAACATCCCTAAACTCTGTTCTGTCCTGTGCCAATTGCACCGTCTCGTATACACCCATCCCAATTACCCCAGTCACTGAATCAATCCACCTCATAGGGGGCCTTCCCCTTCTGCGATGTCCCTCCACCCTACCAAGCATGATGTTCCTCTTCAAGGACCTGTTCCTCCTTGCAACATGTCCAAAGTATGTTAGACGGAGCTTTAGAATCCTTGCCTCCAAGGTATGACCCTTTCTAAGATGAATCTGTTTGTTTTCCTAGCAGTCCATGGTACCCTCAATACTCTTCTCCAGCACCACATCTCAAAGGCATCAATTCTCTTATCCTCCTTAGTCATTGTCCAACTCTCTGATGCATAACCACAGGACAACAGTTAACATGATAATATAGAGAAAGGATTGAAGCTGTCGGTGATTTCATTTTGGTTGGATCAACAATCCACACTGTTGGTGCCAGAGTCAGGAAATCAGAAAACTATATTAGACAAGTACACTGTCAGGGATTTCTCAAAAATATTGAAGAACAATGATGTCAGTCTGAAGAATAACCTGCATCTTTTTCAGGCTATCACCTTCTGAGTCATCTGCTATGCATCAGACAGTTTGACAATTAATGATGATGCTAGAGGAAGAAACTATGTCTTTTAGTTGTCATGCTGAAGAAGAGTACCGAATATCCTATAGACTGTCAAAAAAACAGGCAGATATCTCTTAGAGAAAGTACAGCGGGATGATGCTTGGAGACAATGAGAGCAAAGCTTCATCTCTCACACTTTGGCATGTCACTAGAAGAGGCTATTCCTTGGAAAAAAGCATCATTCTTGGAAGTATGTCGGCGGGGGGAGGAAGACTCCCAATGAGATGGAATGACAGTGACTTTAACAATGAACTCAATTATGTTAGAGATAATAAGTATGGCACAGCATATGACAGAATTCAGGCCTGTCATTTTACAACCATTGAGTCATACTTGATTTGACAGCAGCTAATAACAACAACTCCCATTAAAATTGTTTTTGACTCTTGTTGACACCATATGTTTAAATGGAAATCTTTTCATGAAATTTTCTTAACTCTAATATTTACAGAATTCTGGTAGCCCAGTTGGTAAGGTTTCCCTGCTAATGCAAAGGCAAGTGGTTCAAATCCATTAGATTCTCTGTGAAAGAAAGAGGACAATATTCTCTCATGTGATTTGGGACATATGTGAAAATCTATTTACAGGGTCAGCTATGAGTTGGCTTTTACTTGATGGAAATGAGTTTCAGTTTGTTGTTTGTTTTGTTTTCAAAATCTTTACAGAAGATAGTTAAAACCTTTTCTTTCTCATTTTAATAGGCAAGGTTAATTTAGGTTTATTGCTGAAATAAAAATGATTGTACCAACTACCGTCTCAATGGAACAAATGAGATATGCATATATCCTTTGGGAGAAAAGAAGTAAGTACAACTGTGAAGGTATAATATTAGAAGTTGGGTTTCTGAAAAGGGAAAAATATAGTATATTGAAAAAAATTTTTCTAATTCAATTCTTTGGGATCACAGGTGGCCTAGAGGCAAGAAGCCACACTGCAAACTCAAAGACACACAGTTTGAATCCACCAGCTGCTTCTCAGGAGAAGTATGGACATTCTCCTCCAGTGTGGTTAACTGTCTCTGAAAACCCACTGGAGGGTCAGCTATGAGTCAGTTCCTACTCGACGGTACACAACAAGAACAATTCAATACTTTAAACAATGGCAGTGATTTGAATAGAATTTTTGAATGTCTAAATAATGTTAACAGAGAAATATATTATAAAAATATTTCAGGTACTCAGAAAACTCAATTAAACACATAATTATTATCTGTGATGTCTCATTTGAAATGTCTTTTATAAATGTTAAGAACTACTAATCTGATTACTAGCCAAATTTATAAGATTTCTCCTTATCCAATCATAATGTATGGTTTAAATCAATTTTTTTAGTTGACTGTTGTTGTGTTCTATTGGAAAAACTTAATTATTTTTCAATACATTACCAAGGAACCCTTGCTAAGTTATAAGAGTTATTGCGGAGGCACTGAATATATTAACTTATCATGACTTGAGTCATTAATATATTTATACCACAGGATTTTTAGAGAGTTAATTTAAAACGTTCAACAAACAGCACAGAGAAAAACATTTAAGATACCTTAACAACAAGAAAATACACCAAAAAGGAGCAAAATATACATTGGTAATGACAATTGTGCTAAATAAAACTAGTATTTTGTGATAAAAATATATACATATTTAAAATATTTCTGTTTCTAATATGGTTGGACATTATCAGTCACTGTCTATATTTCATCATAAATGGTACACTGGTATTACTATAAATGTGTTATGTTCTGATAATACAGTCAGTAACTAATGTCACCACATGCACTGAATGTGCTAGAGATATCACTTAATTACTTCACACTTCCATTTACACATTTCTCAATATGCTCAGTAATAATTTTCAAATATCAGTCTCAGTATCACATTAATTTCTTTCCTGGAACAAAACGTTTGTAACCTACCTGTCTTCTATGAGCCAATGTCATTAATATCTTTGAATGCTAGGAATGTATTGTAGAGAGAGAAATTATTGTAAATAAATGCTAGTAGATGTTTCATCACTTATGGTGATTTAGAATGTATTTACTGTAAATAATACTAAAAATGTGATTTAATTCTTCATAGGAATTTATAGAGTTTAAAAATGTTTCCTTAGTAAATATTTACAGCATGAATAAAAGTCCTTCATTTAGCAAAGGATAGCTAAATTGTTTATTTCAAAATTTTTAAAAAACCCCAAAATTCAAACAAAGCAACCAAACTAGCAAGGCATTCTCTACTCACACTAAACATAGAAAATATAAGACTATTTATATTGTCAAGGTTATCTATAATTGGCAAATTAGAGAATACACAGAACATGATAAAACTGATACATTTCCAAAACACAAAGTTAGAAACACTTTATGAGACTAAAAACAAAACAAAATAATTGACATTAATCTCCACAAAAAGTAATTTAATAAAATTCTAGATTCATGTTGCTAACAAATTAAGAACATTATATAAAATGTGAGAGTGTCCTTTTTGAGTTTTGTTTGAAACAAAATACACATTATAAATTAAATTTAGTAAAGTAACAGAAAGCTGGATAATGACTAAAGACAATAGAAGACAAATTGATGCCTTTGAGTTGTGGTGTTGGAGAAAAGTCTTGAAAATACCGTGGACTCCAAGAAAACAAATAGGTCTTTACTGGAGTGAGACCAAGCTTGTCCTTGGAGGCTAGGATTTTGAAGCTCCGTCTCATGTATTTTGGGTATGTGGCCAGGAGGGACCAATCCTTGGAGAAGGACAATCATGCTCAGAATTGTGGAGGGACAATGCGGGAGAGGAAGTCCCCAGATAAGATGGACTGATACAGTAACTAGGGCAATGGGGGTAGGTGTATCAGAGTCAGTGAGGCTGGCTCAGATCAGGGCAGGCTTCAGAAGCACATAACAATATCAAAAATATCTTAAGGAACTACATAGTTTTAATCTGACTCATAGGATAAATATGAGTTCAACAGAAATAGGATAGGAAATGACTACGTATGATTAACAGAGGAGAATACCTAGAAAGAGTATACTCCCATTTTACTGAATGTGCAAAAATCATTTGACAAGTTGTGGGTCCTAAAACATGGATAACAATGATAAAAATGAAAATCCCAGAACACTTAACTGAGTATATGTGAAATCTATACAGAGATGGAGAATTACTTATCTGAATAGATAAAATTGCATTGGTTGAAATCAGGAAAGGTGTGTGTAAAGGTTTTTTTCCTTTCTCAATACTGATTTGATTTGTATGTTGAGCAAATAATTTGAGAATCTGTTCCAAATGAAGAAGAATATGGCATCAGGATTGGAGTAAGACTGATAGACCACCTGCATTATGCAGATGGCACAACCTTGTTTACTGAAAGAGAGGACTTGAAATAATTGCCACAGAAAATCAGAGCACAATCCTCAATACGGATTACATATCAACATAAAAGAAATAAAAATTTTTTACTAAGAGTCTGACAGATTACCAAACCCTTTTTCCCAGTCTGTGGCTTCCCTTTTTACCCTGTTAGAGAAGTTTCTGGATGTGCATAGGGATTTGATTCTTAGAAGGTCCTATTAACCTATTTTATCTTCTCCTAGTTGTAAATTTTTCAGAATACTTGGAAGAC
>NW_006399894.1:4990799-4995767 GCF_000299155.1 Elephantulus edwardii
TATTAAATTTTATTAGTTTTAATGAACATTTACAGGGATTTTGGGTTTTCATTCCTTCATTGCTGCACCATTCTCTCTGCCCTCCTCCCCAGTTTCAAAGTAGTCTATCTTGAAGGAAGTGGAGCCTCATAGGAGGCAAGGGGCGCGGTAAAACTTTGATTCACAGTGTTTGAGCCTATTTTTAGGAGGGGTAAGTCCTTAGAAAAATAATCATGCTTCTAAAAGTATAGGATCACTTAAAAAGAAGTACTTCAATAAATATGTCTTGCAGAGGGTGCAGCCAGAGTGCTGTTTGGAGGCAAGGATGATTAGGCTTTGGCTCACATACTTCGGGCGTAATACTAGGAAGCACTATTATTCCTTGGAGAAAGACGTGAGGCTGGGAAGGGTGGAGGGTCAGCAAAGGAAAGGAAGACTCTTGACCAGGTGAACTGACACAGTAACTGCTGCAATGGGCTTTTTTGTGTCAGGAAATGGTGAGGATGGCACAAGATAGAACAAGGTTCAGATCTTTTGTTCGTAAGGTCTCTATGAGTCATACTCTGGCACAATAACCTTCAATACATGGATTGTCGAAATAACAATGGGCTTGAGGAGAAGACATAGGTCTTATCATTTGAATATAATGTCTCTGTGAGTCATAGTCAAGTAAATGGTACATCACAATAAAAACAATAAATAAAAGTAGTAACTCTTGATATTATGTGAACAAACCCTCAGAACATATAAGAATAAAAGGTAGTTTAAAGAAGTGAGACAGTAATAAGCTCAGGTTGGAAAAAAAGGACACAATCATGATTTTCCTAGGTTGTTTTTTTGCTTCAAATAGGCACCACTAGATTTGGGAGACTGTGATTTCTCCATATTTTTTTTTAAGAGTAACGATGTCAATTTGTCAACAAAAGTGTGCCTGATCAAAATCATGGTCTTTTCAGACACTTTTCAGACTCTGAGAGAGAGCTGGATAATCACTAAGGCTGACAGAAGAAGAACTGATGAGTTTGAAATATGAGTTGGAGAAAAGTGCTGAAGATCACATGGACTGCCAAAAGAACAAACATGTCTTGGAGAGGGTGCAGCCAGAGTGTTCTTTGGAAGTAAAGATGATGAGGCTCCACCTCCCACACTTTGAGCTTATTGTTACTAGGACAGGTTTTTTCCTGGAGAGGGATATCATCATGGTTGCTAAGGTGGATGATTACAAAAGAGAGGAAGACTCTCAACCAGGTGAGCTGACACATTTAAAGAGAACTTGAGAAAAGAGGGGATAAATAATGAATACTGTATTGGAACAGATGAAGGAAAGACCTGTTTAAAAAGGAATATATGATTAGTCACTATTTGTATGACTATAGTTCAGAAAAAGAGATAAATAGCAAAGTGAACTAGGGAAGGAGTTGGGCATGGTGAGAAGTGATGAAATTATGAAACGTTGAATGTTTTGGTGTGTTTGTGTTTGTTTTTTTTAATTGAACTGAGGAGTAGGGCAGAAAATGTGTAACCATGAATAATAAAATAAAACTTTTCTGTAAACTTTTGTTACAACCACAATGGAAAAAAAAATAGGAGGAAAAGAATTTAGTTTCAACACTTGAGACTAAGACCTTAACATACTATGTTTTACTTACCACAGAAGGACTATTCAGGTAACCATGTTTGATGTAACATATTGGTCAAATAAAATATTTAACAGCTTAAAAGAGCAAGAACAAAAACAACAACAAAAAATAAAAAGATAACAAATATATAATAATGAAAAGCACAGTAGATCCAGAAGATATAACCTTGGTAAACATCTATTCACCAAATAATAGACGTGTAAAATATATAAAACAACATTTAACACAGCTTAAGAAAGAAACAACACCAAAATAGTGGTGGTGGTTGTTGTTATGTGCCATTAAGTTGTTTGCAACTCATAGCGACCCTATGTACAAGAGCCCTAAACACCGTTCTATGCTCTGCCAACCTTGCTGTCTCAAGCACATTCATTTTCACCACTCACAGAATCGATCCATCTCCTCAAGGGTCTTCCTCTCCTGCGCCGTCCCTCCATTCTCCCAAACGTGATGTCCCTCTCCAAGGACCAGTCCCTCCTTGCAAGGTGCCCAAAGTATGTCAGAAGGAGCTTCAGAATCCTTGACTCCAGGGAACATTCTGGCTTCACCCTCTCCAGGACAAACCTCTTTGTTCCCCTGGCAATCCATGGTATATTCAACACTCTTTTCCAGCACCACAACTCAAAAGCATCAATTCTCTTCCTATCATCCCTATTGACTGTCCAACTCTCCAATGCATAGCATGTAATTGCAAAGACTATAGCCCGGATCAGGTGCACCGTTGTCTCCAGGTTGATGTCGTTGCACTTCAGTACTCTTGAGAGGTCCCTCACAGCTGACTTTCCCAATGCAATTCATCTCCTGATTTCCTGGCTGTTGTTATCAAGAGTGTTGACTGTGAAACCAAGTAAACGAAAAGTATTAACTATCTCAATCTCTTCACCATCCATACTGATGCTGCCAATTGGCCAGGTGGTGAGAATCTTGGTTTTCTTGATATTAAACTTCAATCCATATTGAAGACTGAAGTCATTGACCTTCTGCAGCAAGCGCTTCAGGTCCTCCTCAGTTTTAGCAAGTAGGGTTGTGTCATCTGCATAACGCAGGTTGTTGATGATTCTTTCACCAATCCTGATGCCACATTTCTCCTTGTACAACCCAGTGTCTCGGATGATCTGTTCTGCATACAGATCGAAAAGGTATGGAGACAGAATACATCCCTGACGGACTCCTTTCTTGATTTTGAACCATCCAGTGTCTCCCTGCTCTCTTCTGATGACTGCCTTTTGGTTCAAGTACAGGTTTTGCATTAGCACACGAATGTTCTGGGATTCCTATTCTTCTCAGAATCAACCATAGCTTGTTTTGATCCACACAGTCAAAAGCCTTTGCAGAGTCAATGAAGCACAGATAGACAGTCTTCTGGTATTCTCTGCTTCCTGCCGAGATCCATCTTACATTAGCTATAATATCCCTAGTACTGCAACCTCTTCTAAATCCAGCCTGCACATCTGGCAGTTCTCTGTTGACATATTGTTCCAAACGTTTTTGGATAATTTTCAGTAGAATCTTGCTTGCATGTGATATCAATGATATTGTTCAATAATTTCCACACTCTGTTGGGTCACCTTTCTTTGGAATGGGAACAAATATCGATCTCTTCCAGTCACTTGGCCAGCTGGCTGCCCTCCAGATTTCCTGGCACAACTTAGTGAGCACATCCGGGGCAGGGTCTGTTTGTCAAAATAAATCAATTGGTATGTTGTCAACTCCTAGAGCCTTCCTTGTTTTTTGCCAATTCCTTCCTAGCAACTTGAACTTCCTCCTTCATCACCATAAGTTGTTGCTCACATGTTATTCCATGATATTCCTCTGTGTCAGCCAATTCCTTCTGATACAGTGGCTGTCTACTCCTTCCATCTTCTTTTTATACTTACTGGAAAATGGTGGTAGATTAGTTTAACACATCATTTTCACCAAAATATAGGTCAGCTCAAAAGAAACTTTACAAAGATGCAGAAGATGTAAACTACACAATTAGCCAACTCAACATTGTAGATTTATTTTAGGTTCTGTACCCAAATAAAATTTAATTCACTTTTTCTCACGTGCACATAGTACATTCTTCAGAATGTGTCACATATTAAGGACCAAATCCAACCCAAAAATTAAAAAAAAAGCAAACCAAAAACACCATAAAACCAATACAAAGTATCTTCTCAGACCACAATGCCACTGAACTAGAAATTATTGACAATGGGACAAACCGTATAAAACCATCCATAAGGAAGCTAAACAACACCCTGCTAGAATACTCTTTGAGTCATAGAAGAAATAAAGAGTGAAATAAAAAAGCTCCTTGAGACAAATAGTAATGAAAATATGACATACCAAAACGTATGGGTTGTGCTCATTGTCTATTCATTGCAATAGGCAAAAATATAAAAACATGAAGAGAGAAGAAAAATTAATGATATAACTCTACACCTCCATCAAACAGAAACAGAACAATAATCTAATCCCACAGCCTCTAAAAAAAGGAAATTATGGGGAGCTCTGGTGGCCTAGTGGCAAGAAGCTGCACTGCAATCTCAGAGATACGCTGTTCGAATCTACCAGATGCTCTGCTAGAGAAGGAGGGGCAATATCCTCCTGTACCAGTCAGATATGATTTGATGGTACACACACACACAAAAAAATAATAAAATAAAATTTAAAAACAGGAAATTATAAGAACAAGAGCTGAAATGAATGATAGAGAAGACAGAAAGAGAAAAGTTGAAACCATCAACAATACCATGAGCTTTTTATTTTAAAAGATCAATAAAATTGACAAACCATTGCCAAATTTACAAAAGAAAAAAAAAAGAAGACACAAATAATTTTGTGAAGGAATGATAGAATTGACATCACTACAGAACAAGAAGAAATTAAATCTAAAATATTGGAATACTTTGAAAGGCTATCGTGACAAGAAGCCGTTCCATAACCCTGAAGGCATGTTGTTAGAGGGCATCAGCTTCTTGGTGGAAGAAAGTAGTAGAATCACCTCCTATTAGATTAACTGCTTCTTAAAACACCACAATCATAGGTCAACCATAGGTTGGTTCCAGTTCTATGGTACACAACAACACAAAGAACATACTCTGAAACCTTTTAAAAACATGAGGAAATTGAAAATTCCTTGAAACTCTTTCTCTCTCCAGATTGACACAGATATTTGTAGAACACTTGAACAGACCCAACCCCAATACAAAGGAGGAAATTGAGGAGGTCATAAAAAAAGACTCCCCCTCTTCCCTCTGTCCCTCTCCAGAAAGAAAGAAAGAAAGAAAGAAAGAAAGAAAGAAAGAAAGAAAGAAAGAAAGAAAGAAAGAAAGAAAGAAAGAAAGAAAGAAAGAAAGAGAAA
>NW_006399894.1:4995867-5007193 GCF_000299155.1 Elephantulus edwardii
TAAAGAAAGAAAGAAAGAAAGAAAGAAAGAAAGAAAGAAAGAAAGAAAGAAAGAAAGAAAGAAAGAAAGAAAGAAAGAAAGAAAGAAAGAGAAAATAAATTAGTTCTGGACCAGATGGCTTCATGACTAAATCCTACCAAACATTCAGATTCAGAACCAATTCTATTTAAACTACTTTAAAAAAAAAATAGAAAAACCAAGGAACTATCCCAGATTCATCCTATGAAGTTGCAGAACCCTAATAACAAAGCCAGGCAAGGCAAAGATATTACAAAGAAAAAGCTACAGACTGCTATCTCTAATGAATATAAATGCAAAAATCCTTAACAAAATCCAGGTCAATAGAATCCAAAAGCACATAAAAAAAATAATTCATGAGGACCAAGTGGGATTCATAACAGTTATGCAAGAGTGGTTTAACATAAGAAAATCATTGGCCATAATTTGCCAAATTAACAAAGCAAACAAAAAGAACCACATAATCCTAGTAATTGAGGCAGAAAAGGCATTTGACAAAACCCAACAAACCGTCATGATTAAAATGCTCAGCAAAATATTAATAGAAGGGAATTTCCTCAACATAGTGAAAACCCCATATTCAAAACCAAGAGTCAATAACATTCTTTGTGGAGACAGATAAAAGCATTTTCCTTGCAAACAGGAACCAGACAAAGATGTCCACTTTTTCCACTCTGATTCCATATGTTATTTGAAGTACTTGGTAAGGCAATAAAAGAGAAGGATACGAAGGACATCCAATATGGAAAGAGATGATGATACTGTTGCTATATGCAGATAATATGATAATATAAACAGAAAGCCTAAAAATTCAACAGCAACAATAACAATATTAGACCTAGAGAACCTATTTAGTAGTGTGGCTGTATGTATATAAGATCAATACACAAAAATCAGAGGGATTCTTCTACAGTAACAAAGAAAACATATAGAATGAAATCAAGAAAGCAATACCATTTGCAATATTGTTGTTGTTTTGTTATATGTTATCAAATCACTTGCAATTCATAGTGATCCTATGTACAACAGGTCTGAATCCTGCTCTATCCTGAGCCAACCTTATTTTCTCTGACATGCCTACAATCATTATCCCAGTTACTGAGTCAATCCATCTCATCGAGGATCTTCCTCTCTTGTGCTGCCCCTACACCCTCCCAAGCATGACATCCCTCTCCAAGGACTGGTCCCTCTTTGTGACAGGTTCAAACTAGGTTAGAAGAAACTTTGTATCACCCATGGCATATTCAATACTATTCTCCAGCATCACAGCTCAAAGGCATCAATTATCTTTCTATCATCCCTAGTCACTGTCCACCTCTCTGATGCATAGCACAAATAATTGCAAAGACTATGCCCTGGATCAAGTGCACCTTAGTCTCCAGACTGATATCGTTGCTCTTCAGTGCTTTGGAGAGGTCTCTGACAGCAGACTTTCCCAATGCAATCCGCCTTTTAATTTTTTGGCTGCTGGTTCAAATGGTGTTGATTGTGAAGCCAAGAAAACTAAAGCTGTTAACAATCTCAATCTCTTAAAAAATTGTAAGAATAATTTTTAAGTTTCATCACAGAAAAATGTATGGGTTTTCAGTAACATGAGAATTACCAAATTTGTGGGTTTTGATGTAGTGGTTGTAGTAGGGTACCATTGAGTCAGAATTTACCAATAACTGAACCTCCAGTGGGTTATTGGCCTTCAGGCCTGCCTTTAATTGTTTTTGGTGAAACATTCTTCTAGGTCATGTTACCCTGGTATGTTCACTTGCTGTACAGAGGTAACTCGAGGTTGCTGTGAAGCTGAACACTGTGACATTGATGAGTCAAATGTGAGAATGGTTACCCATGGTAGACAGTGTTTGGTGAAGCTCCCTGATTAAAACAAGCTTGGGAGCAGGACTGGCATTCACTTTCACAATAGCTTGCCTCTGGAAAGCCTATGAACCTGGAGAAAGGACGGAAGTTATGCAGGAAGTGTTCCAGAACTTTCGTTCATAGGGTCACTATGAGTTGCTTGAGACTTGACAGCACTTAACAACAACAACAACAATCACATATGAGGAGATTGCCCTTCCTTCTTCCTTGGAGCAGCTGACAGATTCAAAGTGTGTGCTTTTGGGACTGCAGCACAGGTTCTTACCAATAGATAAACTAAGGGGGGGAAATTAGTTTAGTATTGTTAGCTAAAAAATATTTGGAATAAAAATAATAGTCCCACTCAAAGCACAAATACCATAAAAATAACAGCTAAAAGATATTGACATATACTTTCTTACTCTTGATCTCATGACTTTTTTTTAGGAGAAAGTAAGAACTTATATGTGAATTTGGAGAGAAAACGCAATATGAAACAAAAACATGAACTAATAAAAATAGCAATATTTGAAAATATAACTCAAATACTATAAATTTCAAACCCTATTTTAATTTTCTATAAAGTACTTTTTTAAAACTTTCAAAATAGTTTATAAATAGGTGTCTCAAAACTACCATATTGATTAATTAATCCCCGTTTTCTTCTCTTTTGAGAAAGATGTTCCTGACTTGCAATCTCTTTAATGTTACTTGTCTCTTGCCCATGCTTCAACTTACTGCATTTAATAAAAATGCATTTGGTATTTGAGAGTACTTTTTAAAAATAGTACTTTATAAAATAACAACTTGATTATTTTTTTCAAGCATGTTGAATTAAAGGTATTAAAAATAGTTTCTTATAATCTTGAGACGGTTAGATATTTATACCTGAGATATGACAGAGTTATTTATTTTTTTAACTTTGTAGTAGAACTGTCTCAGAACTGATAGCCCAAGGTTAAACTACAGTCCTCTCAGGAAAGTAAACAATAAATCTTTTTGAAGCAGTATGATAGGAAAATGATTGTTTCCAGCTGAAAAGACATGAGTCCAGGATGTGTATATTATAGTGCACATGTCAAAATACAGCAACAAAAATGTCTTTGGCATTTAACTTAAGTACTCCAGCTCTGATAGTTTAAGGCATTTGCACTGGAGTCACTTTTCATAGTGAGTGCATTGTTTGTCTTTTCACCCTTATGGGAAGATTTGAATCACTGGAAAGAATATTTTGTTTAAACTTTTCAGAAGGAGAAAGAATTGTTGAGGGTTTGGAAGGTTTGAAACCCAATAGATCATTTAAAATTAAGTTTGAAATTTTCATTTCCTTTTAAAAATATATTTTCAAATAAGAGTTCTTTTTCAAAATCATAGGATCTTATGTGCAGAATATAACACCATGCCTTATGCAGCCTCCTCATTCACTGTTTTGAAATGAATGCATTACCTGTTAAAAGTTATTTAAACAATAACTTAAATAATTCTGCTTGTGTTTTGTAAAATGTATAAAAAAATTAGTAATAGTATAGAAGGTACTAAATGATTTTGGTTGTATAGTATGAAAAGCTCTGTCCAACATACTTTGGACATGTTGCAAGGAGGGACAGGTCCTTAGAGAGGGACATCATGCTTGATAGGATGGAGGGACAGTGCAGGAGGGGAAGGCCCTCTATAAGGTGGATTGATTCAGTGACTGGGGTAATCCGGATGGGTGTATCGGAGAGGGTGTGATTGGCACAGGACAGAGCAGAGTTTAGGGATGTTGTACATAGGGTCGTTATGAGTCGCAAGTGACTCAACAGCACATAACAACAACAACAGGATGAAAAAGCATACTGAAAAGAAGCAATAATTTTAGAATTTAAGAGGACCTGAAGCACCTGCTGCAGAGGGTCAAGGACTGCAGGTTTCAATATGGACTGAGGCTCAATGGCAAGAAGACAAAGATTCTCACCACTGGACCAATTGGCAGCATCAGGATGGATGGTGAAGAGATTGATATTGATATACTTTTTAAGAGGAATTTTGAATGTACAGCAATTGTTGTTATGTACCATCAAGTTGTTTGTGACTCATAGTGACTCCATATACAATAGATATGAACTTTGCCCTATCCTGAACCTGTCTCACTGACTCTGACACACCTGATCCCATTGTCCCAGTCACTGTGTCAATCCATCTCATCAGGGTTCTTCCTCATATGTCCTGTCCCTCCACCCTTTTTAGTGTGATGTTCTTCTCCATTCACTGGTTCTTTCTGGTTACATACCCAAACTATGTGAGACAGAGTTTCAAAATCCTTTTCTTCAAGGAAAAACTTAGGTTTACTCTCTCCAAGGAGGGTCTATTTGTTATCTAGACAGTCCATGGTATGTTCAAGACTCTTCTCAAGCACCACAACTCAAACAAAGCCATCAATTCTTCTTAAATCATCTTTATTCATGGTCCAGCTCTCTGATGTGTAGCAAGTAATTACGAAGACCATGGCTTGAATCAGGTGCACCTTAGGCTCTAGACTAACATCACTGATCTTTAGAACTTTGAGGTGGTCCCTGACAGCAGACTTCCCGAATGAAATTCACTTTTTGATTTCCTGATTTCTGGTGCCAAGAGTGTTGACTGTGGGTTTGAGCAAGCTGAAATTGTTAACAATCTCAATATCTTCTCCATCCATCATTGAGCTACCAATTGTCCCAGTGATAAGAATCTCTTTCTTCTTGATGTTAAACTTCAATATATATCAAAGATATATATTATGTATATATGTATATATAAATAAATATAAATATATTATGTATATATGTATATATATATATAAATAAATATAAATATATACAGTCCTTGACCTTCTTCAGCTAAGACAATATATAATATAGTAAATTATGCTATAATGTGATCAACTAATTACAGAATATGGCTTGGGATGCTAACTACTGATGTTCTTAATTAGTGAAAAGAAATTTCTGAAAATGTTTCCTTTTCATATAGATATATGATGTTGAAGTATCTTTGTGCATTATTTACTAAACCAATGGATGAAAACATTCTTTAATCCCTTAATGTACTTTCAATATGAAAGTAATAGTTTTACATTATTGCTTTGATAATGAATGATTTAATAAGGAACTGATGTAATTGAATAAGGAGCTCTGGTGACCTGGTGGCAAGAAGCTACACTGCAATCCTAAAAGCATGTGGTTCGAGGCTACTAGCTTCTCTACAGAAGGATGATCAACATCCTCCCATGCAATAAACTGCATCTGAAAATCCACCGAAGGGTCATCTATGGATGGGTTCTGACTCGAGAGTACACGACAACAACGATTAAATTGGAACAGAAGTACTGCCATAATTTTTAGTTTTAAAATGCATTGTAACTTTACAAAATTATTACAATTGTAATAATTAAAATTTTGTTTAGATGTCCATTATGCAATTGTTACATAAAGAAATTGAAAAATTTAAATGTGAAAGCATTCAGAATCATTAAACACAGTGAGTGGTTGTAGGGTTGTGGTCTACCATACTCAACTTAACTAAAAATTGGGCTGAGATAAAACTTTTCCTAACACAAGAAGCAATGATTTGTGGCATTATTAATTATCTAAATGCCAAGTGGATTGATCCCCTTTATCCTGAAAGTAGTTTTTAAATGGTTTGCAGAAGTTTTGTAAAACTGTGTAAACCTTTCTACACACTCTGGTCAATTGGATATAACCTTCTATCTTTTTGACACTGATAAATGGAATACATTCTAATTAAGTAACTAAGGCACTTAATTACCTCATCAGTTCATTTTAAACTTTACATTGTGAAAGCATTTAGAATCACTAAACTTGAAGAAAATATTTTTTTTAAAAAAACACATAAATAGGAAAGCAATATTGGTATGAAAAGATACTGTTATGTTGTTATATACTATTGAGTCAGAAGCAATTCAGGGCTAATCCTCCAGCTGGTTTTCAAAAGCAGTAAAACATACTAGAGATGATTGTCCATCTTTCTCCCATGGAACAGCTGGTGGATTTAAACCACATGCCTTTGGGATGGCAGCATAACTCCTAACCACTGCCCAGATATGCTGGCATCATTTTTTTGTATCATTTATACTATTTCAGTGGTTGAAATACAGTCCTTATTTTTGTTATTGTTGTTGTATGCCATCGAGTCAAGACCTACCCATAGCTTTTCAGAGGCGGGTGATATCATGGGATGAGACTGCCCATCCTTCTCTGGTGGAGCGGCTGGTGGTTTCGAACTGCATGCCTTCAGGATTTCAGTGCAACTTCTAGCCAAAACTTTATCATTAATAAGCTTTGGTATATCTTTGGCATGGAAGGAGTAAAAATTATCTACATGGATAAATTTATCTTAATTTGTTGCAATTGTTTATTCCTTTCTCTGTATCTGCTCTCTGATATGTGTCTCCCTTACCAAGTGAATATGATGCAGCAGAAATGTACTCTCTTTTGTAAAAATGCCTGAAAGTTGCTTATTGCCTGGAGAGAAGAATTTACCATACTACCCCAGTCACCCTCATGCATAGTTTGTTGTTGTCTACCATTAATTCAGAACTGACTCATAGCTAACCTTCCAGCAGCTTTACAAAGGCAATAAATCACCAAGTAGGAGATTGCCCATCTTTTCCCTGTGGAGTAGCTGGTGAATTTGAAATGCATGCCTTCGAGATGAGAGCAAAATTGCTTATCACTAAACCACCAGAGCTCACATGTAGGTCCAGTTACTAAACACAAGAGGAAGACCCCCTTTGATCTATGGGTCCCAGAAAACCTTTTAAATAACAGCAAATGCATCAATAGTCCTGACTGATGTCAGCAGAGTCTGGACCATATTATTAGAAGGCACCAGTTAAAAGAGATTCTTGAAGTAATAAATGGCTGTTAGTTTAAAGTATTGGATTTTAAGATGCTTTTCTATACAAACATATCACTGTTACAACTTCAATATTTTTTAAAAAATTTCACTCATTATGCTCATCCTCAAATCGACAAAAGAAATTTTTACTAACAAATGCGTGAATAGTGGTGTCTAGAGGTGTCTTTTTTTCTTAGTTTGTGTTTGGTAAAGGAGTATACGAAAACTCCAAGAAGAGTATTCCTCAGAATTTTGGAAGTTAGCAGGAAAATTTTGAAATTATCTTTTATATATGAATGGCCAGTATCTTATGTTTTACTGTTGAGTCTTTTTCTTTTGTTTGGCTTTTTGATACTCTAATGCAATTTTTAGACTCTCTCCTGACATTCACTTTGGTCTTTTTTCTCCTCTGTGTAGTGACCTTTTGCTCCCCTTAAGACTGTTATCCATGATGTCATTCCAGAACTCACCTGGTCTTTTATCATTGCTATTCAATACCTCAAAATTATTCTTAAGATGATTTTTTTTAATTTCAGAAGTGATAGACTTAAGGTCATATATTGGATCTTGTGAACTTGTCATACTTTTCTTCAAAATTTAAATTTAAACTTGCACATGAATAGTTGATGCTCTGTTCTGCTCAGCACATGGCCAAGGTTTTAACTGCTGATATTGAGCTCTCCAATGACTCTTTACAGAGTTGTGGAAACAAAGACATGAAACAAAGAGAAGGAATGCACATTAAAAGGGATGAACAGAAGATTTTAAATTACAGCTCAAAAAGTCAGGGCAAGTGTTATAAAAGAATGTGCAAAGAATTGGTCAACAATAAAAATTTCAGGAAATACCATATGATCAGGAGTCTATGATAACGAAAGAAGAAGGTCATGTTGTAGTGGAGACATTGGCAAAACATAAGGCCCAGCAAAATACTGCTTAAGAACTTTAAAAAGTGGCTAGAACAGTACATAGACAGAAAAATGCTAGAATTGCAAGATGGATTTAGAAGAGGTATCAGGGTTATCATTGCTGATGTCTGATGGATCCTGACTGAAAGAAAAGATTACCAGAAAAATATCCATTTGTGCTTTATTGACTATGCAAAGACATTTAAAAGTATGAATCATAAGAAATAAGAAACATTGAGGAAAAAGGGAATCCCAGAACAATGAATTGTGCTCAGGTTAAACCTAAACCATGGAGCTATTGTGCAAACAGAGCAAGGGAACACTATATGGTTTAAAATTAGAAAAGTATGTGTCACAGTTGTATCCCTTCTCCATTCCTATTCAATCTGTATAGTGAGCAAATTAATCAAGAAGCTGGAATTTATGAAAAGAGTGTAGAGTAAGGATTGGAGGAAGACTCATCAGTAACCTTCACTATACAGATGACATAAACTTGCTAAAAGTGAGGAAAATTTGAATCTCTTGTTGCAAATGATCAACTAATAATACAGCCTTCAATATGGGTTGTATCTCAGTGTCAAGAAAACAAAAATTGTTCCACTGGACCTATAGGCAACATCACTGCAGAAGGAGAAAAGATTGAAACTGTCAGTGACTTCATCTTACATGGATCCACAATCAACACATTTGGTACCAGCAGTCAGGAGATCAGCAGACATATTGTACTGAGAACATTCATAGTCAAGAAAGTATCCAAATTATTGAAGAGGAATAATGTTAACTTGAATTTAAGACCTGATCCAGGTCTTTTTCAATCACTTCCTATGTTGCTGAGAGCTGTACAATGAATTATGATGACAGAAGAGTTGATGTGTTTGAGTTGTGGTGTTAGAGAAGAGTACCAAATATCTTATGGACTGACAATAGAACAAATATATGTCTTGGAGAAGGTCCAGCCAGAGTACACTTTGGAGGTAAAGACAATAAAACTTCATCTCTAATATTTTGTACCTGTTGCTAGGAAAGGTACGTACCAGAGGGACATTATGGTTGGGAAAGTGGAAACAAAAAAAGAGAGGAAGACACTCAACCAGAAAAATCGACACAGTGACTATAGCAATGAGCTTAAATGTGTGAGAGATTGTAAGAATAAGAACAAAGCTCAAATCTGTTGTTCATAGATTCACGATGACTTGTACTCCACTCAATGGCATCTAACAATCACAACATGAAGATGTTGCCTATTGGATAAGTGGCGAGGACTTTTGTTGATGTTGAGGTGCAATCCATATTGAAGGCTATAGTCATTATTCTTCTGCTGCAAGCACTTCAGGTCCTCCTCACTATCAGCAAACAAGGTGTTAACTACATAGTACAGTTTATTGATGAGCCTTCCTCTGATCTAAATACCAAATTCTTCTTCATAGAATCTCACATTGTAAATTATTTCCTCAGCATACAGATTGGATATGTAAGGAGAAAGTTACAATCCTGATGCCTACCTCTCTTTATTTTAAACCATACAATGTTGATTTGTTTTGTTCTGACAACAGCTTCTTGGTCTAGGTACAGATTTCTTTTTAACACACATGAATAAGTATTCTGTGGCTTTATTCTTCTTATTTTCAATGTTAGCCATAATTTGTTGTGTCACACAGTAAAATATCTTTGCATAGTCAAAAAACAGATAGACATTCTTCTGGTATTTTCTTCTTTCAGCATGGATTCATCTGACATCAATAATGATATCCTGGATGTCATAGCCTCTTCTAAATCCAGGCTGAACCTTTGTTAGTTCTTTGTCATTGGACTGTTCCAGCCATTTTAGTAAGATCATCAATTCTTTGTTTGCATATATTAGTGATATTGTTAGATAATATCCACTTTCTGTGGGATCATCTTTCTTGGCAATGAGAAAAAAAAATATGAATCTCTCCCAGCAAGTCAGCCAGGCAGCTGTCCTCAAAACTTCATGGCGTAAACTGATTAGCACACCCAGGTTGCATCTGTTGGTTGAAACATGTCAATTAGTATCCCATCTATTCCTGGCACCTTATCTTTTGCCAGTATCTTCAGTGCTGCTTGAAAATCATCTTTTATTACAATTCAATCTTGTTGTATGGCACCTCTTGATATTTCTCAATGTTGACCAATTCTTTTTGATACAATGATTCTATTAATTCTTTCTATCCTATTTTAATGTTTCAGAATTGGAGGAAGACTTATAAACAACCTGCATTATCTAGATGATACAATCTTGCTTGCCGAAACTGGGTTTGTTGCAAAAGATCAGTGACTACAGTCTTCAATATTGATTAAAGTTCAACATCAAGAAAGATTCTCACCAGTGGGCCAATTGGCAGAACCATGATAAATATAGAGGAGATTGAGATTGCTAATAATTTCAGCTTGCTCAGTTCTACAATCAACACTGTTGGCACCAGCAGTCAGAAATAAAAAGACAAATTGCATTGGGAAAAGCTGCTGTCAGGGACCTTTCCAGAGTTCTAAAGAGCAACAATGTCAGTCTAGAGACTCAGGTATGCCTGATTCAGGCCATGGCCTTCACAATTACTTGCTTTGCTAGTGCAGGACAATGACTAAGAATGACAGAAGACAGATTGAAGAAGAGTATTGAACATTCCATGGACAGCCAAGAGAATAAATAAATCTGTCCTGAAGATGGTGAAACCAAGTTGCTCTTTAGAGGCAATGATTTCGAAGCTCTGTCTCAGAAACTTTGAGCATGTGGCCACTAGAGACTGGTCTTTGGAGAAGGATATAATGCTTGGAAGTGGAGAAAGACAGCACAAGACAGGAAGATTCTAGAAGAGATGAATTAACACAGGATCTAAGGTAACGGTGTTAGGTGTGCCAGATTGGCTAAAGATCAGATAGGATTCAGAGCTATTGCTCTTAGGGTTGCTATGAGTCACAGGTGACTTGATGACACATAACAGCAACCATATAAAAATGTTTCCAAAACCGGAGACAGAAACATAAATTTCTACAGGTGCATTGTGGTGCAGAAAGAATTTGCTTTTATATTTCTCATTTATTATATTGACACAAATACATATGGAAAAATATAAAAGAATTACTAGAAATTTTTGTAACTCAAATAATCACACATTTTAATCACTCATTTATGTAGAATAGGAATGGATTTATAAGTGACTCTAGCAGATTTTCTGAGGCTGAAATGTGTATGTGAAATCCTAATCTTTCTCCTGTAGATATACTGGTGGATTGAGAAGAATGGAAATCTCAAAACACTTAATCATGCTCATGTGAAATTTGTACAAAGAACGAAAGGCTGTTATGCAAATAAAACAAAGGAATACTTCTGTTGTTCTTAGAGAGTCAGAACCAACCTATACCTGAACTTTTAGTAGGTTTTCAGAGGCAGTTAATCGCAGGGGAGGAGAGAGCCCATCATTCTCTTTCAGAGCAGCTGGTGGTCTTGAACCATGTGCCTTCAGGATTGAAGCACAGCTTCTTGACACTACGAATACTTGTTGTTGTTGTTATGTGCCGTTGAGTTGTTTAGACTCACAGCAACCCTATGTACAACAGTCCTAAACCGTGCTCTATCCTGTGCCAGTTTGATTGCCTCTGACACACCCATCCCGAGTACCCCAGTCACTGAATCAATCCACCTTATAGAGGGTCTTCCC
>NW_006399894.1:5012463-5023155 GCF_000299155.1 Elephantulus edwardii
ACGAGTTCAGCCCTTTTGGTTTTCTGACTCCAGCTCTCTGCACATTTCATTATAGTATCTTGCTTTGTCGTCCCGGGCTGCCTTTTGAAATTTTCTGTTTAGCTCTTTTATTTCTTGGTTTCTTCCTTTAGCTTTGACTTCTTGACGCTCTAATGAAATATTCAGAGTCTCATCTGACATCCACCTTGGTCTTTTCTTCTTTCTCACCCTTTGTAATGATCTTTTGCATTCTTCATGGAAGATTTTCTTGATATCCTCCCAGAGCTCATTTGGCCTACACTCATTGGTGCTCAAGGCCTCAAACCTGTTCCTGAGATGGTTTTGAAATTTGAGCGGGATAGACTTAAGATCAAATTTTACTTCCTGTGGACTTGATTTAATTTTCCTCAACTTCAGCTTGAACTTGCATATGAGTAGTTGGTGGTCTGTCTCACAATCAGCACCTGGCCTGGTTTTCACTGATGATATTGAGCTTCTCCACCGAGTCTTTCCACAAATGTAATCTATTTGATTCCTATGCATACCATCAGGTGAGATCCATGTGTATAGCCTGTGTTTATGCTTCCTATAAAAGGTATTTGCAATGAATAGATAATTGAATGTGCAGAACTCTATCATTCTGTCTCCAGCCTCATTTCTCTCACCGAGCCCATATTTTCCAGCTAGTGATCCTTCTTCCCTGTTCCCAACTCTTCCATTCCAGTCACCCATTTTTATCAATGTATCTTGATTGCATGTTTGATCAACTTCTCATTGCGAAAGTTGGTAGAAATCTTCTATTTCCTCCTCTTTGGCTCTAGTTGTTGGTGCATATATTTGAATTATAGTGGTAGTCACTGGACTTCCTTGTATGCGTATGGATATTATCCTGTTGCTCACCACATTGTTTTTCAGGATGGATCTAGAAATGACTTTTTAAAATTATGAAACCAACCCCGTTCTTCCTTACCTTTTCATCCCTGGCATAATAAATCATATAATCATCTGATTCAAAATGTCCCATGCCAAGCCATCTCATTTCACCAATACCTATTATATCAATATTTATGAGTTCCATTTCTTTCTTATCAATTTCCAATTTTCCTACATTCGTGCTTCTCACGTTCCATGTTCCAATCAATAGTGTCTGCTTACAGCTGTTCCTTCTTCTCTGTATTTTTGTTTCTAAGATCTCAGTCTCAATTGCCAAGTCTGCTAGTCCAAGCGACTGTCTAAGTGTGCTCTATTGTACACAGGATTTTTGAAGGCTTACTAGGAATATGCACTAAATAAATCAGAGCTTCTGCTCAAACAGATGTATAAATGCTTATGTTTAATAACACTGTGTTAGTCACAACAGCAAAGAAATAGAAGCAACCCAAGTGCCCACCAACAAATGAATGGATAGAAAAACTGTGAAATATTCACATAATGGAATTCTAGGCAACAGTGAAAAAGAACGAACTCAAAATATTATGCAACCTGGATGACTTTGGGAGACATTATGCTGAGTGAAATATCTCAGTCACAAAAGGTCAAGTACTAGATAGCACCATTGTTATAAAATAAGACTGACTTAGTATACAATTTCTTTTTTTTTCTTTTTTTTCTCTCTTCGGAGGGTGAAGCGAGCTGGTGGGGAGGGTTGGGCAGGGAGAAAATTGCGGCAATAAATGAATGGGAATCCAAAACCTCTGTAAAAAATAAAATAAAATAAAATAATTTAAAAAAAATGAGCTAACAAACACCAGATGAGCTGTGGCATGATATATATATCCTCTTTAAAAAAAGCAAAACCTCATTACAAAGACAGAGGAGAAAGAAAAAACTGAAAAAAAATAAGACTGACATGGGGGTTGGGGAATAACTAAGAAACGAGAAGATAAATAATATACATTTCATTGGAACATATGAAGGAAAGAAATGTTAAAAGGAATATATCATTAGGCCTGCCTTATTTGTATGACAACAGTCCAGAATTAAGAACTGGATAGCGAAGTGGACTAGTGAAGGGGTTTGGGAAAAGGGAGGAAATTATTCAAAAATAAATGAATTTTTGTTTTTAAAGTGAAGTGGGAGGGGAGTCGGATGGGAAGAAAATGTGCAACAGTGAATGAATTGAAATGAAACTTTTCTCTAAACTTCCATTAAAATAAAAATTTTAAAATAAATATAAAAAAGAAATGCAAATACCGGTCCCTCCTTGTTTGGGGCAAATGATACTGAAGAAAATTTTTTAAAAATCACCAAAAATCAAGGAGAAAATTACTAAGATTAATAGAAACATAGCTTGTATTGTCCTCATATCAGAATAAAAGAAAGACACCTGGGTATCATTATTAACTACTCTCATTGGAATCAAACTAGAAATGTCCTGGACAAAGTAGAAGAAAAGCATAAACTAAAACGAAAACTAAAAACCATAAATGAGATCAGATTTACCGATCCATTAAAGACTAATTGAACCCTTAAGACTATGACTTTTGAGAATGAAGTTATTACAACACAGGGATCACCTGTCAGCTAAATACATAGACCTACAAAACGAATAAGCAATAACTGTTAAGAACCTATTCCTCAGAACAATCATAAAAGATCAAAGGAGTACCACTTCACAAAGTTCAGAAGGCAGAAAAGCACAGGGAAGAAGGAAGAATAAAAATAGGGGACTCAGGGTGGAAAATAAAGAGTTAGTGCTTCAGATTTATCTATGAGATTTTTTTTTTATAATCATTTGACTAATGGTCATATTTCAGTTCTTAAGGACTTATTTAATGTTCTCCAGATTCAACTTGAACTTGCACATGAGTAATGGATAGTATGTTCTACAGTTATCACCTGGTCTGATTTTTATTGCTTTTATTGAGCTTCTCCAAGCACTTTATCCACAGATGTGGTCAGTCTTGTTCCTCTTTAGTCTGTCAGCTGATTAGCAAGTGTATAATCACAGATAGTTTTTGAAAGGTATTTCAATGAATAAATCAATGATTGCACAAAAGTCTATCATTCTATCTCCAGCCTTATTTCTGTCATCACAGCCATATTTCCCGTTACTTATTATTTGTTTCCAATTTTTGCATTCTGTTCACTAATTTTTATTAATACACCTTGATTTAATGTTTGATCAATTTCAGGCTCCAAAGGTCAATTGTTTTTATGTTCTGTCATGCTGAAATAGACTCATAACTGAATAACCAATGAGTTTTCAGAGATTGTAAATCATACACAAGGAGACTGCCCATCTTTCATCTGTGGGGAGCCTGGTGGATCCTAACCACCTGTTTTTAACTTAGCAGCACAAATCCTCACCATTGTAGCCACCAGTGCTTCCTTTAAAAGTTGGTAAAAGTCACTGTATATTACCTCTTTGGCTTTAGTGTTAGTAGTGTTCATGTGTTTGAATAATAATTGTATTAACAGATCCTCTTTGAATACACATGGATAGTAACCTATCATATTGCTGTACTTCAGAATAGATCTTGAAATGTTTTGGATTTGCTGCTGTTGGCTTGTGTGGGGTTTTTTTTAGCTGTTGAGTTTTTGTTTGTTTTGCGGGGGTTTTTGGTGTTTGTTTTACAACAAAGAATGTAACATCATTCCTCTTCAATTCTGGCACTATAGACCATGTGATTGTCTGCTTCAATCTCAGATCACCAATGCCTAGGATGTTGATCTTTATGTGTTCCATTTCATTTTGACAACTTCCAGTTTTCCTAGATTTAAACTTCATATCTAATATGTTCCAATTATTCATACTTAATTCATTATATGTTCCAATTAGTAATGGATATTTTCAGCTCTTTCTCTTTGTTTTAGAGTACATACTAGGAACTGCTAGGCTTTACGTCTAGTACTTCATCTCATAAGTTTCCCCTGTTATTAACAGGGATTTCAAAATCCTGTTATTTCAGCATTGGATTGCCAATCATGTTTTATAGCTGATCTGACTGGAAACACCACTTAAATCTGTCCACTTTAAGTGACCCTCCTCATATTTGAAATATCAGTGACTTGGTTTCCAGCATTTCAGAGTTGTGATGCTGGGAAGAGTATTGAACATACATATCATAGACTGCAAGAGAACAAGTAAGTCTGTCTTGGAGGGGGTGAAAGCAGGTTTCTCTTTGGAGGCAAGGATTTTGAAACTCTGTCTCACCTACTCTTGGCATGTGGCCAAGACCCCAGATGAGATGGATTGACACGATAACTGAGGTGTGTCAGAGTCAGTGAGACTGGCACAGGATGGAGAAGGGTTCAGAGCTGGTATACACAGGGTCATTGACTGGAAGAGATCTCTATTTATTCCCATTCCAAAAGAGGGTGACACAACAGAGTGTGGAAATTATCAAATTATATCACTTACATCACGAAGTCACGTGCAAGCAAGATCCTGCTGAAGATTATCCAGAAATGACTGGAACAGTACATTAGCCGAGAACTGCCAAATGTGAAGACTTGGTTTAGAAGATGCTGTGGCACTATAAAAGACATCACAGCCAATGTTAGATGGATCTTGCCTGAAATCAGAGAGTACCAGAGAATATCTGTCTGTGTTTCATTGACTATGCAAAGGCATTTGACTGTGTGGATCATAAAAAATTGTGTCTAACCTTCAGCAGAATGGAAATCCCAGAAACACTTAACAGAGCTCATGTGAAATCTACACTTGGACCAGGAAGCAATGCTCACAACAGAGCAGGGAAACATTGCATGGTTCAGGATCAAAACAGATGTGCATCAGGGCTGCATGGTATCTACATATACATTTTCAAACTCTATGCAAAACAGATAATTCAGGAAGCTAGATTTTATGAGGAGGAATGTGGCATCAGGATTGGAGGAAGATTCATAAACAACATGCATCTTGCAGATGACAAACCTTTCTTGCTGAAACTGAAGAGGGTCTGCAGAATGTCAAGAATGATAGTCTTCAATATGAATTGAACGTCAGTATAATGAAACAAAGATTCTCACCACTGGGCCTATTGGCAGCTTCTTGATGGGCGGAGAAGGGATTGAGATTGTTGATAATTTCAGCTTGCTTGACTACACAGTCAACACTCTTGGCACAAGTAGTCAGGAAATCAAAAGATAAATCACATAGGGAATGTCTGCTGTCAGAAACCTCTCTAGAGTACTGAAGAGCAATGATGTCAGTCTGGAGAATCCAGTCCATGATCTTCACAATTACTCCTATGCATCAGAGAGTTGGACAATAACTAAGGATAATAGAAGAAGGATCGATCTTTGAGTTGTGGTGCTGAAAGAGTGTTGAACATACTGTAGACTGCAATAAAAACAAACAGGGTTGTCCTGGAAAGGGTAAAACCAATTTTCTCCCTGGAGGCAAGGATTTTGAGACTCCATCACATAAATTTTGGGCATATGGCCAGGAGAGACCAGTCCTTAGACATCATGCTTGAAAGGGGGAAGAATAACACAGGAGAGGAAGACCCAGGATGAGACGGATTGACTCAGGGACTGGAGCAGTGGCATTAGGTCTGTTGGAGAAGATGAGATTGGCGCAGAATAGGGCAGCATTCAGAGTTAATGTGCATAGGGTCACTATGAATCTCAGGTGACTCGGTGGCACATAACAACAACCACAAGTCACAGGAAACTCAACGGTACATAACAACAGGTTTCCAGCATCTCAGTAACATGTTAGTCAACTCACTACAAACTGACAAACAATTGCTATACCTGTAAGTGACTGTTTTATCTTCAACTCATAGGTTCTCAGAGGCTGTAAATCACAAGGGAAATGATTGCCCATTCTTCTCTTGAAAGCAGTGGATGGATTTGAACTGCTTCTCTTTGGATTAGCAGTGAAAGTCCTTACCACTAAACCACCATGCTCCCATAAAATCAAATTACAAACAATCATGCATTCACATACACAAATACAGAATAAACAGGATCACAACATGCAACACACCCCAGTACAGCGAACTGAAAGACAGTTACCCTTAAGAACAAACTATAAAACAAACAAATCTACGAATGCCAAATACACATATATTCTATAATTATAAGACAAACTGTCTGGCCTAGGATAGTGTTTCTCCCAGGGCAGCACAGATTAGAGTTGTAGTCAGATCAATGTCTCTTTTCACCTGAGGGGGAGCCAGGCCATAAGATGTCAGACAGGAAACAGGTAGCAACTCTTTCATCCAGGCCGTGTCAATAATGGGTACCAATCTGGGGTACAGTTTCTTCTAATCTTGGCTAATCTAGGAGACTTGGCTAGTCTGTCTAGCTAGAGGTGGTATATTTGCCAGTCCAGTGAATGGGGGCAGGCAGGGTACTCAGTACTGAGTACTCAGGGTGCTCAGATGCTATTTTCATTCCATCAGGATGTGTGATTACAGTTAGGGACTTTACATAATTTTATTTTGTTGACTGTACTATAGCTAATCTAGAGAAAAGAATTGGTGCTGCAATCTCAAGGTTAAGAAATTCTGATATACCAGTTGCTCCACAGGAGAGAGAAGGACAGTTTCCTCTGGTGTGAGGATGTGCCTCTGAAACCCTGCTGGAGGGTCAGCTGTGGGTTGGTTTTGACTCACCTGTTTGCAACAACTACTACTACAAACCTGAATATATTTGTTACACATACAAATAACAATTTTGAAATATTATTTGTTGAACTATGATGTATTTCATGAATGTTTTCTCTTTCACTCAACCATATCTGTATTTCTTAAGTTATGCACCTTGTACTTTGGATGTGATCTCTTTCTCCTCCCAGGATGTTTTAATCTTATGTATCACCTGCCTATGCACTTTATAAAATGCTAATGAGATAATAAAATGGTGCAAACACCGTGGAAAACAGTATGAAATCTACTAAAAAATTAGAAATATGAATACCATATAACCTATTAATCTTAGGACTCTGCATATATTCCAAAGAATTAAGAGCTTGACATGACTAGTTATATGCATACCTATGTTCGCTGTTTTGTGCAATCGAGTTTAAATCTTTTGTACATGAGGTTGCTATGACAAAATTGATTCAACAGGACCTAACAACAACATGTTCATTTCAGCAATATTTGCAATATCAAAAAGATATAAACAATCTAAGTACCTATCAACAGGTAAATGGCACTATCAACCAATAGTGAAAATAAAATATTATGCATATACATAATGGGATACTCTGCAACATTAGAGAATGATGAAGAATTCACAAAACAATGCATAACAATGATGAATCTGTAAGATATTTAAGTTAAATAAGTCAACAAAAAAGGCAAAGTATTGTATGTGTCTACTATTATAAAAATGATAAAGCTTACACACAGAAAGAAATATTCTTTAATGTTTACCAGGAATGGGTGAGTAGAGAGAAAGAAAGTCAGTAATTAGAAAATAGACACAGAGTAAGTTAGGTGAAAGAAAAACAATATTAAATAAGATATGATCTATACAATATCACTAAAAACACAGAAATTAAGGAGGTGTGCACAAGAATTATAAGCAAAAATGGTAAATATATATGAAATAAATATATGCAATCCTGTATTATCAGTAATAGTAAATATTTATAATAATTTTAATTTATTCTTTTGCTATTGTCATTGTTACCTGGAACCTATTTCTTAATCCTCTCAATCCCTACTTCTTACCTATGAAACTCTGGTAGTCTATTGGGTCAGAAGATGCACTGCCAACCAACAAACATGTTTGAATCCATCATGTACTTTTTAGAAGAAAGATGGGGAATCTCTTGCCATGAAATTTACAGCCTGTGAAAACCTGCTGGAAAGTAAGCTATGAGTCAATTCTGATTTGATAGCACAGAATAAGAACAAGAAGTTCATAATTTTGTCCTCCTTGCTCATACTATGCATAGTTCTAATTGTGGAGAAATATTATCTATTAGCTTATATATTTGGGGGTGAGAAATTAATTCATTGAACCACTCCTTAGAAGAATAAAATCAATGAATGAACAAGTACAATTTTAAAAATATTTCAGTGTAGATGAAAGTTTACTGAAGAAAATGGTTGTCAATTCAGTCTTTCAAACATACTTTATTTCATGATATTACTTGCAATTCTCTCAGTGTAACCCATTGAATAGTATATCCATTTTCACCCTATTATTGGTGTTATTAGTAACAAGTTCAATGGTCACTCAGGATCAGAGTATCAAGGGACATCAAGGTCACAGTATAATATAATCCACAATGACAATATATTATTCTCTGCCTGCTCTATTGAATGAGAATGCTACGTTGTCCTAGTGGAAAGAAAGTTATGCTACCAAGCCAAAGGTGGGTGATTTTAATCTGCAGCCCTCAGGCTGGGTTCAAATTGTTTTCCTGTCATTCTTCTAGGTGGTATAGCACTGGTCTGCGCACTGCTGTACAGAGGTAACTCGTGGTTGCTGTGATGCTGAACACTGAGACACTGATGTGCCAAACGTAGTAATGGTTACCCATGGTGGACAGTGTTTGCTGGGGCTTCCTGACTAAAATAAGCTTTGAAGCAGGAGCGGCATCCACTTCCAAAAGAGCTTGCCTCTGGAAACTCTATGTACGAACAGTACTCAGGTCTTTTGTTCATAGGGTCACTATGAGTCATCTATGACTCGACGACACCTAACAACAACAACAACAACAACAACAACAACAACAACAAGAACTCTATTGAATAGTGATGAAGTCTTAAAAGTGAATGTCTGTTTAAGGCAGGTCTATTGATCTCCTGTCTGGAACAGAGAAGTGTAAACAAAATAAAAGATGCACGGAAACAATACTCATAATACTAATAAATTTTGAAAACCTGAATAAGTCTGCAGTCAGGGACCTCTCCCAATAATTGAAGAGCAACGATGTCATCAGTTTGAGGACCAAGGTATGCCTGACTTTTTAAATCACTTGCTATGCATCTGAAAGATGGAAAATGGATAAAGATGACAGAGAAGTGATACCTTTGAACTATGACTTTGGGAAAGAGAACTGAATATCCCATGGGTTGCCAAAAGAACAAAGAAATAGTTCTTGCAGAAAGTGCAGCCAGAGTGCTCCTTGAAGGCAAAGATGACAAAGCTCCATCCAAAATATGCTCAGGCAATTTCTAGGAGAGGCTGTTCCTCAGAAAGGAACATCATGCTTGGAAAAAAGGAGAGTCACTGAAAGAGAGGAAAACTCTCAAAAGATGAACTGACAGAGTCGGCACCCATGAGCTCAAGTATGTCAGAGATTGTTAGGGTCGCAGAGGATTAGAAAAAGTTCAGATCTCTTGTTTCTAAGGTTACTGTGGGTTGTACTTGACTCCATGGCACCTAACAACAACAGCAACAATCCTCTATCACCCTAAGTCAAGAAGAGCTAGATGATGCCTATCTCATATTGCTGTTTTAAAAGGGATTAAAACAAACAATTCTGTATTGAGGAGAAATGAATATGTAACAAAAGTCATAAAAATGATGAGGCTTTTTTTTCTGTTAGAGACTAGTGGAATATCTAAAAAATAAGTTTGGAATAAAAGTCAGTCAAACAGTGGTCAGAGTTTTTTGTGTTGTAGAGACTAGTGGAATTGTGGTTCTTATCTACTCTTTGAGCCAGGAAATGAACTCACTCTTGTGATACAACTTTGAGCCAAATTGTTCACTTCTGTGATACAACTTTGAGCCAAATACTAGATAGATCTAGAAGGTAAACACTAACATCAGGTAGGATCTTAATTCTTAGACCTATCAATCATATAAGGTCAAAGGACAATATTTGCCTGGGTATAAAGCTCAGAAGAGAAGAAGTAAGCAAAATGGAATAAAAAAAATTGCTAGAAGGATGTGGGAAGGATGCTGTTACAATATTGTTGCTGTCATTGTTGTTGACTTCCGTCAAGTCGAGCAGGACTCATAGCTACTCTATGAACAAAAGACCTAATGCACTTCCATAGCTATTGCCGTTTCTCCAAGTTCACAGAGTTTCCATAGGTATGTTGTTTAGGAAGTTGATGCCACTCCTGCTTCCAAACCTGTTTTACAAGTGGGAGATCTACCAAACATTATCTATTTTGGGGAATTATTATGATATTTGATACCTCAATGGCACAAGGTTCAGCATCACAGCATCACAAAAGGTTACTTCATACAACTCATTGACAAAGAGTGATGTACAAGGTGGAAAAATGTTGCTTAAGGTACCAACACTAGTCTCATTTAGCAGTGGCTACGTGTTATCAAGAAGAATAAGACTCATAGTGATCCTTGAACAAAAACCTGAACTCTGATCTATAACTAACATCATTTCCGTATATTTACAGATTTTATAGAGTTTTCAGAAGCATCTAGTTTAGGAAGTGAATACCACTTCTGTTTCACAACCTGAATCAATCTGGAGGCTCCTACAAATATTGTACATGATGGGTAACCATTATGGCATTTGACACACTATGGTATAAGTTTCAGTATCACTGCAACTCCAAATTATCTCCTACAGGAAATAGAAAAATGATTGCTCCATCACCTAAAGAATATTTATTCTAAAACTAATAAACCCTTTACAGGATTTTAAAGGTGCACCCTTAAGCAGGCATCCACACCCTTGAGAAAAATTTCAACTGACATCCACTTTTGGGGGTGTAGAAAGAATAGTAACACATATTAAACACAACCCCAAAACATGTGATTTAAAAAGTGTGTGATAGATTGAATGCACTAGCAATATATTCTGCAAAATTTTTCTCAATAAAA
>NW_006399894.1:5026527-5028031 GCF_000299155.1 Elephantulus edwardii
TTAGTTTGCTTGGCTCCACAGTCAACACTCTTGGCACCAGCAGCCAGGATATTAAAAGACGTATTGTCATGGGAAAGTCTGCTGTTAGGGGCCTTTCCAAAGCTTTGAGGAGCAATGGTGTCTCTCTGGAGACTAAGCTGCATCTGATACAGGACATGGATTTTGCAATCACTTGTTATGCATCGGAGATTTGGACAATGACTATGGAGAATAGAAGGAAAATTGATGCCTTTGAGAGGTGGTGGTGGAGAAGAGTATTGAGGGTACCATGGACTGCTAGGAAAACTAACATTCAACCTGTGGAGGGTTAAACCAGGCAGCTGGTTGGAGGCAAGGATTCTGAATCTCCATGTAACATACTCTGGACATGTTGTAAGGAGACACCAGTCCTTGGAGTGGGACATCGTGCTTGGTAGGGTGGAAGGACAGCACAGGAGGGGAAGGCCCTCTATGAGGTGGATCGATTCAGTGACTGGGGTAATCGTAATGGGTGTATCTGAGACAGTGCGACTGGCACAGGACAGAGCAGAGTTTAGAGCTGTTGTACATATAGTTGCTATGAGTAATAAGCAACTCGACAGCACATAACAACAACAATAACAACAACATGCTAATTCATAACAAATGATTGCTCTTATACTCTGATTCAAATCTATCAAATACAATACGTTTATAATTTACAATTACATGTATTATAAAAGATCTAAAAGTACAAGAGCAGACTTTTCCCCTGTGCAGAATCTAGTTTTGTGCATTGAATGACTTTGGCATAGAGATAGTTTCTTCTAAACTTTGGGCAGCATATGCTGTCTGTTCAAAAATGTTAAAGTTGTTCTTATGTGCTGTTGAGTTGCCTGTGACCCATAGCAACCCTATGTACAACAGCTCTGAAGCTTGCTATACCCTGAGCCAGTCATATCTAACCACATTGCCTTAGTTACTGTATCAATTCATCTCATACAGAATCTTCCTCTCCATCCTTCCGAGTATGATGTCTTTCTCTAAGGATGACTAAAGTATGTGTGATAGAGCTTCAAAATCCTAACCTCCAAAGAGAAACTTGGTTTCACTGTCTCCAAAACAGACCTATTTATTTTCTTGGTGGTCTTGGTGGTCTTGGTGGTTCAACATTCTTCTCCAGCACCACAACTCAAAGGCATCAATTCATCTTCTGTTACCCAACTCTGGAAAATGTGAAAGTTTGTGTTAGCTTTGAGACTATGCAGTGTGTCAAAACAAAAGAAGAGAAATAATTTAGAAACTCTATAAGAGATGAAATTATTAAATTTCAGAGCAATAAAAATTAATTTGTTTCTTTCCCAAATTTATTTATATATAAAGCTTGGAAACAGGACTGGCATCCACTTCTGTAATAGCTTGCCTCTGGAAACCCCATGTACCTGGAGAGAGGTGAAAGTCACACAAGTGTTGAGGACTTTTGTTCATAGTGTCACTATGAGTCGCC
Organism: Elephantulus edwardii; assembly: GCF_000299155.1. Taxonomy (NCBI): domain Eukaryota; kingdom Metazoa; phylum Chordata; class Mammalia; order Macroscelidea; family Macroscelididae; genus Elephantulus; species Elephantulus edwardii. Next base: position 5,027,993 of record NW_006399894.1, read on the forward strand.
TATGACTCAATGGCACTTAACAACATCAACATAATATAT
>NW_006399894.1:5028131-5046817 GCF_000299155.1 Elephantulus edwardii
TTATATTTATTATATGTTCTATGTTCTATATTTTGGAAGCAAGAGTGGCATCCACTTCCTAAATAACATGCCTCTGGAAACTCTATGAACTTTGATAAATATCAGTAATTGTAGATGGGCTTCAGGTCTTTTGTTCATAGGGTCGTTATGAGTCATTATCGACTTGAAGGCAATCAACAACAACAATATTATATATACCTATACATACATACATTCACACAAATATAATATTGTGGCCTTGGTGGCTATATGTAAAATAAATCTATAAACCATTGTTGATACACTGTTCTTCTATTTGGATTTATTTAGCCCAAACTGAAGATTTTCTTGTCTGAGTTATTTAACTAACAACTTTGACACAGAAATATATTATTTTTTCTGGAAGCACATTTCTATATATATAGGATTTCAAAATAATTTAAAAATATAAGTGATGATAGCAACCTTGAATAGAGTAGTAAGAATTTAGTTTTTATTACAACAGCTTTCAGTATTTGACCCAAAACCCAAGAGAAGTTATAGTCAATATGCGGAAAAATGTCATCTTAAGTGCTTGTACCAAAGACATATACTGCCAAGGAATAATTTTGAGTGAGACGTTTATGTAGGGTACCTTTACAACTCATACTAGAATTCCTGATTATGACTGTCATTCTTGTGCACTAAAATCTGATCCATAGCATACTTTAGGTAGAATTAAGTGTGAATGTATCAATATGTTTAGTATCATTATTTTCTCAGATCATGCCACCTAATATATGTTATGACAATAATGGCTGAAAGATAGTACTCAAAAAGTAATAATGTCTTCCTAAGTTACTTCTAATCAGCTTTTCTCCCCTTTAAGTCTCATGTTTTTATGATGTTAGGCCAGAATTTCAGACTTAAAGTAAAAAACATCAAAGAACCTAATTTTTTTCTCATTGTCCTTAAATACTTTCTGATTTCTGTCAACCTTCTGTGAAAATAAAAACTGAACAATTAAAAGGAGAGTGGAGATTAATTTTGTTTTTATTGGAGAAGCATATGTGAATATTAGTTTATTTTCTATAGGGATGCCTTGCTTCGCAGAGACAGAAATGTTTCACAGAGAATTCCTTTATCTTTTTGTTAGTTGGAAGGGATATGATTTCTTTTAAAATTTCTTCTAACAGGTTCAGATAAGTTACGAAAAATATTTTTAGAGAACATCCCTCTTGTAAATTTCCTTAGAAAATTAATTAAGAAGCCCACTTTGGCTTACAAGACATTAGAATAAGACAATTACACTGTAAAGAGAATCAAGAATAATGAGGGAAATAAGGAGGAATTTTCCAATGATAAATTAGTATTTCTGGAATAACTATTTTAAGTGGAAATTGCAATTAATATCATTAAACAAATTCTTTATAAATGACTGAATAGAACATCAATTTTTCTGGAAACTTTAATTAAAACACAAAGAAAAATTCACTTCAAAATTCTGGGATATCAAAATCATAAATGTGTGTGCATTTAATATGCAAGTGTTATTTTATTAAAACCTCATAAATTTATTTGCATTTTATTATTAATATCCGTTTTTAAGAATTATGTCAATCAAATATAAAAGAGTTAAATAAATTACTAATGGTTAAAGTAAATATGAGTCCAAGTTTTCCCTATATTATCAAATTTCAAACCAAGCACATTGTAATTAATTCAGAATCAACTTATGACTGACCCTTCAACCTGTAAATCACACAGGAAGAAATTGCCATATTTCTCCTGCTGGATTTGAACCACTTGCATTTTTATTTGAAACACAATTTCTTACTCTTTAGGCTATATCACAGCTCTCTTTGAAATGTATACACACACATATATCCGATCAAGAATTCCTGACTGGTGAAAACATAATTGACTAGAAGTGCGCCAACACAAAGATGTGTCTTGAGGAAAGGCCTAAAACCATGAGGAATTTTTTTTCCTTCTTAATAACAACAATTAAGTATCTCATAATTTAATTAATATGGTCACCTAGTGGCTGCTCGGCAATCCCAAAGTCATGCAGTTCAAACCAACCAGCTGTTCCTTTAAAGAAAGATGAACAATCTCCTCCCGAGGGATTTACTGTCTCTGAAAACCTGCTGGATGGTCAGCTATGGATCAGTTCAGATTAGATGTTACACAAAAACAAACCACATTTTAGAAGAGCATTGGTATTCATTATGGTCATGTCTTATTTTGTATCATTTTAAATTGACAAAAAAATAATAGAGGTAACAATGATAGAAATAATAATAAGACCATTGTTTTTGTTGTTGTTGTTGATTTCCTTTGAGTTGACCACAACTCATAGTGACCCTATGAACAAAAGATCAGAAGCCTCTCTAGAGCTATTGATATTTATCAAAGTTGATGGAGTTTCCGGAGTTGTTTAGGAATTAGATGCCACTCCTGCTTCCAAACCTGTCACAGTATGTAACTGTTATGTGCCATTGAGTTGTCTGTGACCCATAGTGACTCTATGTACAGCAGCTCTGAACCCTTGCTTGTTCTGAGCAAGTCACACTAAATCCAACACACAAAAATTCATTGCCCCAGTCACTGTATCCATCCATCTCATCTAGAGTCTTCTATTGCTGCACTGTCTTCTCATGGCCATGTGCCCAAAGTAAGTGAGGCAAAGCTTCAAATAAAGTCCTAACCTCCAAAGAAAGATTTAGTTTTACCCTTTCCAAGACAGACTGATTTTTCTTGGCAGTTCATGGTATGTTCAAGACTCTTCTCCAGCACCACAACTCGAAGGCATCTATTCTTCTGCCGTTATCCTTACTCATTGCCCAAATCTCTGAAGCATTACAAGTAATTGAGGAGATAATAGCCTGGGTTAGGTGCACCTTTGTATCTGCAATGACATCGTTGCTCTTCAGCTCTCTGGAGATATCCATGGCAGCAGATCTTCCCAGTATAATTTGTCTTTTGATTTTCGGACTTCTGGTGTTAAGAGTGTTTATTGTGGTTCTGAGCAACCTGCAATTGCTGACAACCTCAATCTTCTCCATCTAATATGGTGCTGCCAAATGGTCTAGTGGTGAGAATCTTAGTCTTCTGTATGTTAAGCTTCCATCCATACTGAAGATTACAGTCTTTGAAATTTTACAGCAATACTTTAGGTCTTCTTCAGTTTCAGCAAGCAAGGTTATGTCATCTGCATAATGTAGGTTGTTAATGAGTCTTCCTCCAATCCTGATGCCACACTCCTCCTCATAAAGCCCTACTTGCCGAATGATCTGTTCTGCATTCAGATTGAAAAGGTTTGATGAGAGGATACATCCCTGACACACTCACTTCCTGATTTTGAACCATGCACTGTTTCTTTTCTTTGTATTGAGGACTACTTCTTGGTACAAGTATAGGTTTTGTATAAGAAAGATCAAGTGCTTTGAAATTCCCATTCTCCTCAAGTTTAGCCATATTTTTTTATTGTGATTCCCACAGTTAAACGCCTTTGCATAGTCAATGAAACACAAATAGACATTCTTCTTGTACTCTCTGCTTTCTGCCAAAATCCATCTGACAATGGCAATAGTGTCCCTAATGCCACAACCACTTCTAAACCCAGCCTGTATTTCTGGTAGTTCACTGTCAATGTACTGTTCCAATATTTTCTGGATAATCTTCAGCAGGATTTTGCTAGTGTGTGATATGAGTGATATTGTTACAGAATTTCCATACTCTTTTGGGTCACTTTTCTTAAGAATGGGAATAAATATGAATCTCTTCTAGTCAGATGGCCAAGTAGTTGTCCTTCATATTTCTTGGCACAACTTGGTGAGCAAGGCAGTATCTGTTTGCTGAAATATCTCACTTGGTATTCCATCAATTCCTGGGGCTGTATTTTTTACCAAGTCCTTCAGGGTAGCCTACATTTCCCTCTTCATCACCATTGCCTTTTGATCATATATTATTTCCTAAAATTCTTCTGTGTCAGCCAATTCTTTTTGGTACAATGACTCTGTCTACTCCTTCCATCTTCTTTTAATGCTTCCTGAATTATCCAATATTCTGCCATAGCATCCTTAATCATTGCAACTCATGGCTTGAATTTATTCTTTCGTTATTTCAGCTTAAGAAATACTGAACAATTTCAGCCCTTTTGATTTCCTGACACCAGCTCCTTGCACATTTCATTATAATATTTTGCCTTGTCTTCCCGAGCGGCCCTTTGAAATCTTCTATTCAGCTCCTTAACTTCTTGATTTCTTCCCTTTTTTGTTTTGGCTTCTCGCACTCTAGTGTAATATTCAAAGTCTCTTCTGACATCTATTTTGGTCTCTTCTTCTTCTTCATTCTTTATAATGACTTTTTGCATTCTTCATGAATGATATTCTTGATATCTTCCCACAACTTATCTGGTCTTTGTTCATTAGTGTTCAAGTCCTCAAACCTATTTTTGAGTTGGTTTTTAAATTCATGGGAAATAGACTCAAGGTCAAATTTTGACTCCTGTGAATATGGTTGAAACTTCTTTAGTTTTAATTTGAACTTGCAAATGAGCAGTTCATGATCTGTTCCAAAATCAGCACCTGGCCTAGTTTTCACTGCTGATATGCAACTTCTCCAGTGGTTCCTTCCTACCATATATATATTCAATTGTATTCCTGTGCATCTCATCAGGTCAAATTCATTTGTGTAACCTGTGTTTATGGTTCTTATTAAAGGCATTTGCTATGAATAAATCATTGATTGTACAAAATTCTACCGTTCTGCCTAGCCTCATTTCTGTCACAAAGTCCATATTTTCCAACAACTGATCCTTCTACCTGATTCCCAACTTTTGCTTTTCAATCCCTCATTATTATTAATTTATCTTGGTTACATGTTCAATCTATCTCTGACCTTAAACAGTTAATAGAAATAATCTATTTCCTCCTCTTTGGCTCTGATTGCAGGCACATGAATTTGAATGATCGTGGTATTAAAAGATCTTCCTTGTACGCATATAGATATTATTCTGTCACTCACAATATTGTATTTCAAGATGGATCTATAAATGACCTCTTTAACTTTTTAATCCCCATTTTGCTCAACTTTTCATCTCCAGCACAATAGATCATATGATCATGGGATTCAAAATTTCCTATGCCAATCTATCTCATTTTGCCAATACCCACTATGTCAATATTTATACATTCCATTTCTTTCTTTACAATGTCTAATTTTCCTACATACATATTTCTCACATTCCACGTACCAATTGTTAATTTCTTCTTACAACTGTTTCTTTTCCTTTGTGTTTCCAAATTTGAGGGCTCAACTTCGATTGCCATATCTGTTAGTCTACTGTAAGTGTGTTCTAGGCTTTCAAAAGCCAATTATATTTCAGAAGTGGATGGCCAATTCTTCTTCCTAGTCTGTCTTAAATATTTACCTACCAGATGAAAGAAACTTCCCTTACAGAAATAATCAATACACTGTCAACCTCACCCCTCAAGCACAGGTGACGTGTCTCTACCCTTTCCCTGCTATATCTTCATTCCTTGCATACCTGGCCAGCTGGTCAAACTCTCCCTTCCCCAGCCACCTCTTAATATGCTCACCTGTCACTTCTGTGACGCTTTGCACTACACGCTGCTACTGGCCTTTCACGCAGTTTTCCAACTCTTGTTTAGGAAAATGTAAGCCCAAATCCCATGTACCAACTTCAGAGTAAGATTTTTTGCTTGAGGCAAATATTGATGCATTTTCTGGGTCTGAAATGCGCCTAGGCAAATTTCAGTCTTTTGCCATTTGCACACCCCACTTTGAAATTCTGCCCTGGAATTTGGCAAAGTTCTGTCATGAGGAGAGTGCTCCTAACAGACGACATGCAAGCAAGGAAATCAGAAGGAACATACATGTGAATAGAATTTGCTGTTAAACTCGTTAGTCTGTCTCTCAAGGGGAGCTGAAATATCACAGGGCTTGAACAGAGCCAGAAACATTTGTTTCCTGGGGACACATGATATCATCAAGAAAAAATTCCAGTAGTATTAAAATAGTGTTCTTTGTGTGGGTTATTAACTAGTTGATTGGAAGCAGGAGTGACATCCACTTCATAAACAACATGACTCTCGAAACTCTATAAACGTGTTGTTTTTGTTGTTAAGTGCCATCGAGTGGTAGATGACTCATAGCCATCCTATGAATGAAATAACTGAACATTTGTATAACTTTCATCATTTCTCCAAGTTCATAGAATTTCTGAAGGCAAGCTATTTTGGAATTGGATGCCACTCGTTCTTCCAAGCTTGTTTTTATTAGAAAGCTCCACCAAACACTGTCCACCATTGGTAACTATTATCACGTTTGACACATCAGTGTCATAGTGTTTAACATCACAACAACCATGAATTACCTCTGTACAGCAAATGTGCAGACCAGTGCTATACCACTTAGAAGAATGTTTGGCCAAAAGCAGTTAAAACCAGGACTGATGGTCGCAGATTAAAATCACCCCCCTTTGGCTCGGCAGCATAATTTTCTATCCATTAGGCTAACAGAGCTCTTTCTGTTGTTGTTAAATGTCATCAAGTCTTAAAGAAATGAATATATGAATAGAACAAGATTCAAGTCTTTTATTCATAGGGTTGATAACAATCATACTCCACTTGATGATGATCAACAACAACAAGAGCAACATCAATATATTATCTTGGCTAATCGGTCTTTTCCCCTCTCTTCCTTTATATAACACCCCGTCTCCATCCCTATTTCATGCACTTTCAAATTTTGTATATATTGTGTTTCACACTATTCTTTATTTACATTGTGTTTCATACAATCATTCCCATTCATTTTGTTTTATAAAATTAATCATCATTGAACTGTGCCCACCATTTCCCTGTCTTTCCAGACCCCACCAGATATTTCCAGTTCTTTTACTCACCCCTCTCTCCACCCACAAAATTGTGGAACCCTATGATTTCCCCCCTTCCCATTCTCTTCTTCCACCTCTCTTCTCTCACTTTCCCCTTCTTTGATCCTCATACAGGTTTTACTAGTCATCTGTTTCTACAATAATGGTCTCATGCAACATTTGTCCTTATAAAACTGAGTTAGTCCACTCAGCATATGCTCACCAGTCCCTCTCAAATTATGGAGTAATTTTTTAAATCGTTGTTCCTAAGTGCAACATAGCATTCCATCATTTCAAAGTACCACAATTTCTCAGTCCATTCAATTGTAGTTGGCATTTCTTTTTCACTTTAAAGTTTTAAAAAGCTGACAATCAAAATAAAAATAAGAAGAATATCTAGGGCATAAAGTATAGCAATAAATGAGTGAATGCACACTATTTTTCATTTCTCATACTTTTTATAATTTGAATTTATGTGAGAAGTAGAAAATCATAAAGATCCAATAGCAAGGGCATATGTAAATTCTGAGAAAAAGCACAATTAACAAAAACTTCCTGTACTCAATGGTAAATTTTGAAATAGGTAAATCTTCAGAAAGTATAAATACAAGCACAAAAATCATTAGAAACTTTATTTTTAAGCCATATAATTGTACTCATCCATTAAATGCAATTTAATTGCATATGTTTGAATAAATTAGAGTATAAAGTTACTCTGGAGCACGTTAAAAGTTAATCTATAATGTTTGAAGTTTATTGAAAAATATGTTCATATTCTGATCAAATTCATTAAATGTTTCTCAAATTTTAATTTTGCTTAAAAATTTGCCCCAGCTTTTTTCCTTAGGCTTATTTTTAGTATCAAAGTATGCAAAGATGACATAAGATTGAAAATATGATTAAATACACATTATATGAAACTAATAATTGTCATTTCCAACTATATTTTATTAGCATGCACTATTTTCTCTTTAAGATATATTTCCTCAATAAATAGCATAACCTTTAATAAAGCTTGCTATGTGAATTAAATTAATATTTTTTTGTATAGAAATTACATCAGTGAGAATCACATATATGAGTAAAAATATTAAGCAGAATATAAAAAGTCAATATAATACCTACAAAACATATTACAACATTTTCTTTAAATCTAACCTGTTCATATGTAACATTCAATGTTCAACTTAAAAATGACATTTGTAAGTGAGAAATTTCTTTCTCAAAATAATTAGGTCATAAATGTGCAGAGTATGAGTCTAGGAAAATTGGAAATTTTGTAACAAAATGTGCAAAAGCTGGGAATTAGGAAATTGAAAGAGAACTTAAGCTTAAAGAATTAAAGAAATATTAAAACCTTGAGTTGCAATACCAAACAACTTTATGAGCAAAACTTTAAATGATCCAGGAAGCACCAAAAAAAGATGAAAGGGATAGCCAGTCACACTACCAAAATGTATTGGATAACACTGAAAACTTTCAGGAAGTGGCATATATTAAGTGCCACTGTTAATATCAAAAGAACTTTCAGCTGCCCTGTGTAAGCATTGGCAAAGATGTACTTCCAAGGTATTGATGAAAAATTAAATTATAACTTTCAACAAACAGATGCAGACCTAGACATGCGAACCAATGTCTGCCAAGAAATGTGGAAGAACTGGTCAACCAACTGAAAGATATTCATATTTGCTCCTATTCCAAAAATATAAAAAGGTATTTTAAGAGTATGGAAATTATCTATCATTTATATCACACTTAAGAAAAATTTTGCTGAAGATTTTTAAAAAATGGCTGAAACAGTACACAGCTAATGAATTGCTGCAAATTCAAACTAGATTGAGAAGAGTTCATGGAACAAAATACTGTATTTGCTAAAATCATACTTTTGAAATGTTTCTGTTAGAGACGTAAGTATATGAAAACCAAAACATGATATCTAAGAGATGAGGTGAGAGGAGCTGTAACTACTCCCTCCCCACTCCCCCTTTCCCACCCCCCAAAAAGAACTTTACAACCTTTGAATCCATTTTGACTCATTGCTACTATAAGGACACACTAGAACTACCTAATACCTAATAGGTCTGGTGGCCCAGTGAGTGGCAAGAAGTAGCTGCACTGTAATCCCACAGGCATCCACCCGCTGCCCCAAGGGAGAAAGATGGGCAATCTCCTCATGTTCAATTAAATGACTTTGAAAACCAGCTGAAGAGTCAGCTATGAGACAGTTCCAACTCAATGACACACAGCAACAATATTTACAAAAACAGACAGCCACATTCATATATTTTTCCCAAAGAGCATTTGATATATTTAAACAACTCATATTTTGGTTAGTACACAAGTACTTAGCAACGGCACCACCAGGGATAATTTAACAGACACCTAAAATGTGAATCAATTTTGAAGCAGCGTAAAATTTAAAGGCTTGAAGAGTTTTATGATGCCTAGATTGCTTAGAATCTGAGAAAGACTCATCAACAAACCTGTGTTATGCAGATGACACAATTTTCTTTGCTGAAAATGAGAACTTAAAATGCTTGCTACAGAAGATTAAAGCTTCAATACAGAGTGCATCTCAACACCAAGAAGACACAATTCTCACAAGTGGATCAACAAGCAACATCATAATAGGTATTGTCAATAATTTCACCTTCCTTGGGTCCACAATCAACACTACTGACACCAGCAGTCAGGAAATATGGAGATATGTTGTATTGATCAGGTCTACTGTCAAAGATGCCTTCCCAAATTACTGAGGAACAATACTTGTTTGAAGACTAATTTGTGACTGATTCAGGCCATGGTCTCTTCAATCACGTGCTATGCATTTACGAGCTGGACAATGCATAGGGGTGACAGAAGAATAATTGATACCTTTGAGCTGTGGTGTTGGTGAAGAGTACTGAATATTCCATTTACTACTAAAAGAACAAACAGATAAGTCTTGGAAAAAGTGTTACCATAGTGTTCCTTGAAAGCAAGGATGGCAAAACTTCATTTCATATACTTTAATCATGTTGCTAGAATAGCCGATTCCTTAGAAAGTGACATTATGGTTAAAAAGGTCAGTGAAAGATATTAATATCCTCAACTAGACGGATTGACATAGTGACAGCCTCAGTGGGATTAAGTGTGTGAGACATGATGAGGATAAGACAGGATCAGATCTGTTGTTCATAGGGTATCAATGAGTGGTACTCAACTCAGAAGCACCTTATAACAATAACAAGATTGCTATGAAGACACTGTAGGTAGAATATTGGATATATAACTTCATTTTGGTGAAGACTCAAAATGAAGTGATGAGTGCTATAAAGAAAATATAGCTTTAGAGCCTACTTAAGGCATCAGAAACATGTTGCTCAAAATGTGCAAGTTAAATATGCTGTGATAAAGAAATAAATTATAAATATGTGATTGGACCCTGGAGAATGTACAATGTTATGCAGCAGCAATGAACTTGTCTAAATGTTTGGTGTAATATTCAACTTGTACATAATGTACTTTCACATTTGTTGAGGTGATTTCTAAGCAAGATTTTAAAGTCAGGTAATTGTGCCACCTTTATTCTTTAAATTCAAGATAAACCTTGACAGAAATAAAGATATCAATAAACATTTATAGCAATAACAGAACATACCACAAATACCTTTCCTCCCTTGTGTGCCTAGCACAATCAAGCACATTATATATTTATGGTGTTTCAAAATAGTATCCCATACCTCATGTGACAATGCCTCCTATTTGTACTCGTGATAAAATGATACCTTCTGCCCCCTTCGCTATACATCTTTAAAAAGAAAAACTAAAAAATAAACAAAAACACAACATAACATCAAAACACACCAAACACAACAACCAAAACCAATAGAGCAAAATTTGAGAGGGAAAAGATTGACTTAAACATTTGGGAAATCATGAATTTCTGTTACACAAACTAAAGATAAGTGTCCTAGAATGTTCAGTAAGGATATGACTACACAGTGTCTTGCAAATATATTAAGATGATGACTGCTGACTATGACTAATCACCACAATGACAAGTTAATCAGCTTATACTGAAGGGGACTAAAGCAGGGGAGATAAAATAAAAGTGTCTGTTTAAAAAAAATACAGTAAAGAGTTCCAAGATACTACATATGTTGTACTCAAATGAAAAAAAGGACCATCCTTAAAGTAGTTTGGGATCAGCAGAACTGTTAGAAGGAACACAAGGAGAATTTTCTTTGTTCTGAAGAGTAGAAGTGGGGAACATATTTTCCTGGATCTCTAAAGTTGGACCACATCCTGCTAGGTTTCAGAGTGAATTATCTGCCATTTCTGTTCCAGAGTATGATAATGCTGTTAAGATGTTCCAGAGGAATGAGTAACTAATTATTGTTGAAATGAAAGGACTACTAAGCCCAAGAGGCACAAGAATTGAGCCTGCTAGGCTGAGTGGCCTTCAACATGTATTGAAGCTCCATATTAAGAAAACAAAGATGCTCACCACTGGGCCTATTGGCAGCATCATGATAGATGGTGAAGAGACTGAGACTGTTAACAGCTTTAGTTTTCTTACCTCCATAATCAACACTCTTGGCACCAGCAGCCAGGAAATTAAAAGACAAATTGCCTTGGGAAAGTCTTCTGTCAGAGACCTCTCCAAAGTACTGAAGAGCAACTATGTCAGTCTGGAGACGAAGGTGCACCTGATACAGGCCATGGCCTTTGCAGTTACTTGCTATGCATCAGTGAGCTGGCAATGACAAAGGATGATAGGAGAATTGATATCTTTGAGCTGTGGTGCTGGAGAAGAGTATTAAATATACTATGGACTGCTAAGAAAACAACAGGTTCATCCTAAAGAGGGTGAAAACAGAATGCTCCTTGGAGGCAAGGATTCCAAACCTTTGTCTGATCTACTTTGGATATGTTGCAAGGAAGAACTAGTTCTTGGAGAGAGACATCATGCTTGGAAGCGTGGAGGGACAGTGCAAGAGAGGAAGACCCTCTGTGAGGTAGATTATTTCAGTGACTGGGATAATGGAGGTAGGTGAGTGAGAGACAGTAAGATTTGCACAGGACAGAGCAAGTTTTAGGGCTGTTGTATACAGGGTGTCTATGAGTCGCAGATGAGTCAATGGCAAATAGCAACAGCAACAACAACAGAGCTGAGTGGGTAGAGTCATTACTCGAATAAACTAGGGAAATGGAGTAACCCACAGAAAAGAGAAGAGACTCACCATCTCTGTGGGCAAGGGTAATCTCTGAAGCTCAGAGATAATGGATTTTATCTTGCTATAACATCCAAGTAAAATCTTGTGGAAATTTATTCAAAACCAACTAGAACAGTTGATTTACAGAGGAATGTTAGGAACACAGTGAGGTTTAGAAGAGATTGTGGCACCAGATGTCTCGTTGCTAATGTCTGAAGAATTATGACTAAGAGAAGAGAGAACCTGTAGGATGCTTATTTGTGTTTTATTGATTACACCAACCCATTTGACTATGTGTATCATAACAAATTGTGGCCAACATTGAGTAGAATATGAATCCCAGAATACTTGTTCATTTTCATGCAAAACCATTCTCTACCTAGACCAAAATGCTGTTGTTCACACAGAACAAAGGAACACTGCATGGTTCAAACATCAGTAAAGAAATGTGTCAGGGATGTATCCTTTCTCCATACCTTTTCTATCATAGGCTATACAGATTACTCAGAAGCTTGATTTTATGAAGAAGGATATGAAATCAGAATTGGAGAAAGAGTCCTCAAACTTGTGCTACGCCAATGACACAACCTTGCTCACTCTACTGAAGATTAGTTGAAGCTCTTGCAGGACTGCAGTCTTCAATATGAATTGTGTGTCAACATCAGGGGCGAAAAAAGTCCTCATCACTCAGCCAAAAGGCAGCATCAGGATAGATGGAGAAAAGATTGACGTTATTAATGATTTCATCTTGTTTAGATCCACAATCAACACTGATGGCATCAGAAAAAAATTAAAAGACAAGTTACTCTGGAAAAATCTGCTGTCAGGAACCTTTCTAGAATGCTAAAGAGCAAACGAGTGAGTGTACAGACTTATATGCACCTGATCTAGGCCATGGTCTTCTTAATTGCTTACTGTGCCTCTCAGAACTGGACAATGAATAAAGATCACAAGAAGAATCGATGCCTTTGAGTTGTAATGCTGGAGAAGAGTCTTATGGACAAATAGATCTGTCCTGGAGAGGATGAAACCAAGTTGCTCCTTGAAAGCAACACTTTTTAAACTCTACCTCACATACTTTTGGGATGTTGTCAGGAGTGACCACTCTTTAGATAAGTACATAATGCTTTTAAGGGTAAAAGGTAAGAACAGAAGAAGACCCTAAATGAGATGGATCAATAAAGTGACTATGACGATGAAGACAAGCATGCCGGGAGGTTGAAGATGGCTCAGAATAGGGAAAGATCCAGAGCCATTATTCAAATGATCACTTTCCCAGAATCCAGAGAGCACAACCAATACTCAGGTGAACAAGACCTTTGCTAATATGGTTTCAGAGAACAAAAGATTATTTTCAAGGGTTGATGGCTATTAAAAATTAATGAGCTAGACTTGGGAATTGATTGCTGAATATTATTCCTTCTTATCTTGAAATGTTTCCCACTTATTAATAGTTTGTCTACTTTAAGTCTATTTTACCAAGGTACATTGTAAATAAATAACACTTAGTTTTTATTTCAGAGGTTAACATATTAAAAGGAATTTGGGCCAAGATAGAATACAAATAAAAGCTTACCCATATTTAATTTACATGATTCAGATGATATTTTGTATTTACAGTTGATTCAAGATTTTAGGATGATACAATGGCATGAATGTGTTTTGCATGTGTCAATGACATGAGTTTCAAGTCTTATGGATTGAATTGAAAGCTGCCTCCCCTTATCTCCAGAAAATAATCTGTGTTTGAAATCTAGCCCTTATGCCTGTGGTTATATTTCTGTTTGAGAATGGATTTTCTTTGTTATACTAATGAAGTATGATTAGTGTAGGTGTAACTTGAATATATTTCTTTTGAGAAATAAAGGAGCTAAATTCAAATTAGCAAGCAGAGGGGAAGAAGAGACTTGCCAAGCTATAAGAAGATTTGCCAAGAACAGAAGCTCAGAAGAGACAAATACCTTCCTCCAGAGTTGAAAGATAAGGCAGATTTCCCTAGGGTTGGGACACTGAATTTGAACTTCTAGCCTCTTAAAATGTGGGGATATACAAACATACTAAAATTAATAAAGCCACAAACTACTTGTGGTCTTTCTGGTATAAAGTTACTAGGTAAATAAGAACCAGTAATACAAACATGAATATTTTAGACATACAAGAAAACATGATTAAAAGCCAATAGTAATGAAGCAAGAAATTTAAACTGCACTGATGGCATAGGCAAAAAAATAAAGCCCCAGGAATCTATGGGATACCAAATGACATATTTTCACTAACAGACACAGCTTGGGACATTTGGAGGAAAGCTGACTGGCTGATTGATTGGAAAATATCTATAATTGTTCCCATTCTCAAGATAGATGATACAACAGGATGTGGAGATTATTGAACAATAACATTGATGTCCCATACAAAGGAAATACTATTGAGTGGCACTCAAAAACAGGCAGACGGAAATTTTCACAATTATGATACATTCATACAATGGAATACGACACAGCAGGCAGGAACAATGATTTTGTAAATTATTACCTAACTTGGGATGGACTGAAGAGCATTATGCTGAGTGATCTAATTCAGTTGCACAAGGACAAATATTGTATAAAACCATTATTAAAGAATGAGTATGAGGATCCAAAGGGTAGGAGAGGGTGGAAGCAGAGAGATGAGAATGTGTAGGGAGTGGGAGGATTAAACATGGGATTGTGTAATTTGATGGATGGGGGTGTAACTTACACTTTAACTTGAAGTCCTTACATTTTAGCAGTCTTGGAAATACAATGGAGGCAATTCTACTCTGTACTTCAGAGTCATTGTGACTCAAAATTGCTACAGGCAGAGAGTCAGCTAAGGAGATGAAAACTCTCAACCGGGTGGATTGACACAGTGACTGTAACAATGGACTCTAACTGTGTCAGGAAGTGTGAGAATGGCACAGGATAGGACAGGATTCAGATCTATTCTTTATGAGATTGCTATAAGTACTAGACTTGATGACACCTAACAACAACAATAACAATATTCCTTAAGTCTAAGATTTGAGAAGTATTTCATTTGGGAGGCAATAATTTATTAGTATGAGAACAGGAGGGTAACCAAGAAAGATAAGCTAATAGTTGTATATTATGAGCAGGTTTCTTTTTAGTTCCATTGGCTATTTTAAGGAAACCAAGTAGTTTGTAATTCAAAAGAGTACTAAAATAAGATCTAAAGAATATAACATCTGTTTTTATTAGAATCTATTTAAATTTGAAAGTGTTTACATTATTGTTGTTTTTGATTGCCAGCATTTACATTATGCACTGAAAGCAACAAACCCTCCTAATAAGTCTAAAAGAAGCCCTCAGGCAACCATCAAATTCTCAGAACAATATGGGACTCATAGCAATACTGTGCACAACAGCTCTGAACCCTGCTCTATCTTGATCCAACCTCACTGTCTCTGAGATACATACCCTATTAACTCAGTCATTGAGTCAGTCCATTTAATCCAGGGTCTTTCTCTCTTGCACTGTCCCTCTATCCTTTTAAGCATCATATCCTACTCTGAGGACTTAGCTCTCCTTGCAACATGCCCAAAATACGTCAGATGAAGCTTAAGAATCATTGCCTCCAAGGAGCAGCCTGGTTACACCCTCTCTAGGAAAAAAACTGCTTGTTCTCCTAGCAGTACTGGTAAGTTTAATATTCTTTTTCCAGTACTACAACTCAAAGGCATCAATTATTCTATCACCCTTAAACATTGTGCAGCTCTATAAGGTATAGCAAGAAATTTCAAAGACTATGGCCTGATTCAGGTTCACCTTAGTCTCCAGACTGACAACGTTGTTCTTCAGCAGTCTGGAGAAGTCCCTGACAGCAGATTTTCACAATGCAATTTGTCTTTTGATTTCCTGCCTGCTGGTACCAAGAGTGTTGATTGTGGAGCCAAGAAAAGTGAAACTTTTAACAATCTGAAACTCTTCAACCTCTACCACGAAGTTGTCAATTGGTCCAAAGGTGAAAATATTTTCTTGATGTTGATCTTCAATCCATATTTAAAGATTACAGCACAAGTTCTTACTACTAAGCCACTGCAGCTCCCTTCAACCCATATTTAAGCCTGTAGTCCTTGATCTTCTGCAACAAACGCCTCAGGTCTTCCTAATTTCTGGCAAGCAAGGTTGTGTCCTTAGCCTTTACATATATTTCTTGTTTTTGTTATGTATCATCAAGTCATTTGTGACTCATAGTAATCCTATATACAATAGCTCAGAACCCTGCTCTATCTTGAGCCAACCTCACTATCTCTGACACACTTACCTTCATTACCCCAGTCACTGATTCAATACATTTCATCCAGAGACTTCCTCTCTAGCATTGTCCCTCCACCTTTCTAAGCATGGTTTGCTTCTCAAAGCAGTGGTCCTTCCTTACAACATGACCAAAGTATGTCCTGACGCTTCCAAATTCTTGCTTTTAATGAGCAGCCTGGTTTCACCCTCTCTATGATGAATCAATATTTTGTTCCCATTCCAAAGAAAGGTGACCCAACAGGTTGTGGAAATCACTGAACAATATCATGAGTATTGCATGCAAGCAAGATTCTGCTAAAAATTATCCAAAAGTGACTGGAGCAACACGTCAACAGAGAACTTCCAGTTGTGCAGGCTTGATTTAGAAGAGGTATTGGCACTAGGCATATTATAGCTAATGTTAGATGGGTCTTGGCAGAAAGCAGAGAGTACCAAAGGATTGTCTATCTGTGCTTCATTGACTATGCAAAGGCTTTTTACTGTGTGGATCACAACAAGTTGTAGCTGACTCTGAAAAGAATGGGAGTCCCAGAACATTTGATTGTGCTTATGTGAAACCTATATTTGAACGAAGAATCAGTCATCAGAACAGAGCAAAGAGACATGAGACACTGTATGGTTCAAGATCATGAAGGGTGCTACAGCATGGATGTATTCTGTCTTTATGCATTTTCAATCTGTATGCAGAACAGATCATCCAGGACGCTGGGCTGTATGAGGAGTAATGTGGCATCAGGATAGGTGGAAGATTCATCAACAACCTGTGAAATGCAGATGACACAACCCTGCTTGCTGAAACTGAGGAGAACATGAGGCACTTGCTGCAGAAGGTCAGGGACTGCAGCCCTCAATATGGATTAAAGCTCAACATCAAAACAAAGACATTCAGCACTAGGCCAATTGCCAGAATCATTATGGACGGTGAAGAGATTCAGATAGCTTCTGTTTGTTGAAATATGTCAATTGGTATGCCATCAATTCCTGAGGCCTTGTTTTGTGCCGATTATTTCAGAACAGCTTGAATTCTTCCTTCATCACCACAGGCTCTTGCTCATGCATTGTTTCATGAAATTCTTTTGTGTCAGCCAATTCCTTTTGGTACAATAACTCTGTATACATTTTTCATCTTTTTTTTAACGTTTCCTGGATCATTTAATATTCTACCCAAAGTATCCTTAAGTATAGCAACTCAAGGCTTGAATTTGTTCTTCAGTTCCTTCAGCGTAAGAAATGCTGAGCAAGTTTTGCCCCTTCGATTTTCTGACTACAGCTCTTTGCACATTTCATTATAACATTCTACTTTGTCTTTCCACACTACTCTTAGGAATCTTCTGTTCAACTCCTTAATATCTTGATTTCTTCCCTTTGCTTTGGCTTCTCAGCTTTCTACTGTAATATTCAGAATTTCTTCTGACATCCGTCTAGTCCTTATTTCCTCCTCTGCCTTTGCAATGACCTTTTACATTCTTCCTGGATGATATTCTTGATATTCTCCCACAACACATCTGGTCTTCACGCGTTAGTGTTCAAGGCCTCAAATCTGTTCTGGAGATGGTTTTGAAATTCAGGCAGGATAAACTCAAGGACAAATTTTAGTTCCTGTGGACTTGATTTAATTTTCCTCAGCTTCAGCCTGCACCTTACATATGAGTAATTGGTAGTTTGTTCCACAATCAGCACCTGGCCTAGTTTTCACAGCTGATATTGATCATTTCCAGTGATTCTTTCCACAGAGGTAATCATTCTGATTTCTATGCATACCATCAGATGAAAGATCTGTGTATAACAAGTTCATCCTGGAGAGGGTAAAGCTAGGCTGCTCCTTGGAGGCAAGAATTCTGAATCTTCATCTGACATACTTTGGACATGTTACAAGTAAGGATCAGTCCTTGGAGAGGGACATCATGCTTGGGAGGGTGGAGGAACAGCATAAGTGAGGAAGACCCTCAATTAGATTGATTGATTCAGTGCCTGGGTTAATGGGGGTAAGTGTATCAGAGACAATGAGATTGACACAGTATAAAGCAGTGTTTAGGGCTGTTGAACTTATGAATCACAGGTGACTCAATGGCACATAACAACAACAACAATAATCATGATGTTGCCAATTACCCAGTAGTGAGAATCTTTGTTTTCTTGATGCTGAACTTCATAATTATATATAGGACCAATTAATCATAACACTATAGAGAATTTTTTCCTTGCATACCCCTCTGCCAGCTAGTGAATCTCAAAGTAAGCTATATTGTACTCTCTACTCAACAGAACTTAACAACAACAACAACATAGAGAGAGCTCAATTGGCCTAGTGGACAGAAAGTGATGCTACCA
>NW_006399894.1:5047883-5049112 GCF_000299155.1 Elephantulus edwardii
TTATTTAAATTTAAAAAAGAATAGATTCTACATACCTACTTTTATGAAATCCTTCAGGCTTTCACACTATTCCTTGAATGTATATTTAGCTGATCTACTTCTTCCTTTATGATTTCTTCATTGTAGCAATTAACAACAGTCAAGTCTTTCTTAATACCGTAAAGTTATATTTTTTTCCAATTGCTAGAGCTGTCTCTATAGGACAGTTCATGCTCTTCTACCAATACCACATCCCACCATACCACAAGCAAAAATCTTATTTGATTGGAAGCTATATTATATATTAGGGATTTTTGTCATTTCACATACCACCACACTGGTGCCTTTGTGAATTGTGGCTCCTAAATGATACAATTCTAGAATTTTATCCTACTGGTTTCCTTCCTAGAACCCAACTTCTAATTGAAACTTCTATAGTTACAATTTTTGGCAGTTCAAAAAAGTTTTCAGAAACTAGGAGGCTCTTACTGATAGAATTCAGAAAATAAACAACTATTGTTGAGTATTTAGAATATGAATAGGGATCACAAGCTAACTTCTTTGGATTCAAGAAAATTGAATAATTTATTAAGGATTATGTAATTAAATTTTATGCAGTTGAAATTGAAAGTATAGAATCAAGAAATACATGTTAATTACAATAAGAATATAATTAAGCATCAGATCTGCCTACAGGACAAGTTATGTTCTGGCCACTTGGAAAACATATTAGTACTCACTTCAAAAGTATGTGATGACACAGCAATTCTACTAAAGGAAATATACCCTAAAGAAACCATAACTGCCACTCAAGCAGACATATGCATACCCATGTTTATTGCGGCTTTGTTCACAATAGCAAAGAGTTGAAAACAACCTAAGTGTCAGCATACGAATGGATAGAGAAGATCTGTTATAGTCACACAATGGGATACTATGCTGCCTTGGAAAACAAAAAGTCATGAAATATTATACAAAATGGGTGACCCTGGAGGACATTATGCTGAGTGAAATATCTCAGTCACAAAAGGATAAATACTGCACAGTACCAGTGTTGTAAAACGGGACTGACATTGGAGTTGGGTGAAAACTGAGAAAGATGGGATAAATTATGTATACTTCATTGAAATAAATGAGGGAGAGAACTGTTTAAACAGGATATATGATTAGGTATTATTGTCACGACAGGAGTCCAGAATGAAGGCTGCATAGTGGAGTGGACTTGAGGGAAGGGATTTTATAACAATGAA
>NW_006399894.1:5049517-5050591 GCF_000299155.1 Elephantulus edwardii
CCTGAGCCAGTCTCATTCATTCTGACACACCAATCCTCATTGCCCCAGACACTGTATCAAACCTATCTCATCTGGGGTCTTCCTCTCCCATGCTGACTCTCCATCGTTGCAAACATGATATCCTTCTCCAAGGACTGATATCTCCTGGCCATGTGTCCAAAGTAAGAGAGACAGACCTTCAAAATCCTAGGATCCAAGGAGAAACTTGGTTTCACTCTAACCAAAACAGACCTATTTGTTTTCTTAGCAGTATATGGTATGTTCAAGACTCTTCTCCAGCACAATTTGAAGGCATCTATTTTTCTTTTGTCAACCTTAGTTATTGTTCAACTCTCTGAAGCATAACAAGTAATTGAGAAAACCATTGTCTGGATTAGGAGCACCTTTGTATCTAGACTGCCATCAGTGCTCTTCAGCACTCTGGAGAGATGCATCACGGCAGATTTTCCCAATGCAGTTTGTCTTTTGATTTCCTGACTGCTGGTGTTAAGAGCATTGATTGTAGATTTGGGCAAGCTGCAATTGCTAAAAACCTCAATCTCTTCTCCATTGTATGTTACTCAGCAGCAAATAAAAACAAGACTATACTAGCATAGGTTTGGAAGCAGGAGTGGCATCCACTTCCTAAACAACATACCTCCGGAAAATCTATGAACTTTGATAAATGTCGATAGTTGTAGAAGGACTGCAGGTCTTTTGTTCATAAGGTCACTATGAATCATGCTCAACTCAGAGGCAATCACCAGCAGCGACATATGCAGGTGATATGATAATATACACAGAAACACCTAAGAACTTAAAAACAAAAAACAAAGAAACAAACAAAAAACAAAAACAACCCAACAATAAAACCCTCTTAGAGCTTCTGGACCCAAGAAAATTGTTGAATCTAATACACCAGTTTAATACGGTCAGAGGATACAAGATCAATATCCAAAAATCAGTGGAATTACTCTACAGTAATAAAGAAAACACAGAGATGGAGAAGGCAGTATCACTTCCAATGGCCATCTATAAATTGAGATACTTGGGAGTGAACTTACACAAAAGGACAAAAACTGCATAATGCCACTG
>NW_006399894.1:5051251-5052830 GCF_000299155.1 Elephantulus edwardii
GGGACACTGATGTGCCAATCGTGGTAATGGGTACCCATGGTGGACAGTGTTGGCTGGAGCTTCCCGACTAAAACAAGCCTGGAAGCAGGAGCGGCGTCCACTTCCAAAATGGCTTGCCTCCTGAAACTGTATGAATAGTGCTCAGGCCTTTCACTCGTAGGGTCGCTATGAGTCATCTACGACTCGATGGCACCTAACAGCACCACCACCATGATTTTGACAGTACAAATGCCAGTTATTAAAAAGAAAATACATATTAATATCTACTCTGAAATTTCTGTTTTCTCACGTATTAGAGTTTTCTCAAGTTTTAAAAGAATTTGGTAGGCAAATCAGACATCTTTATGAACCAATCTTTCCTGGCGTGCTTGGCTAGCTTAAATCTACATATAAAAAAAATAAAAACAAAAACCCACAAAACTTCAAGTAAATTTTGCTTTCCGAGTTTCTTGCATAATCAATGCTGCAATTCTTGCAGCACTCTAGCATTCTATTTTCTTGCTTCCAAATTTTTTCCTGGCCGCCTTATTAGAATAGGATTAAAGTTACAGAAAAGCTCTGTAGTAAATAAAGCACATATGTAATAAGTCTAGCTCTCCAGGTGTCCACAATGACATTCTGGAAAGGCATCCTTTTTTTTTTAAAGACATTACTTTAATTTAATTTCACTTTATAATAAAGGCAATATATTTTTCCAAAATGAGAGGAATCTGGCTGAAATGAAAATTGTTATTTTTTGTGGTACAGGAAAAAGAACTAGTCAGTGTTACTGAGTTTATAAGCATTCCCAACAGGTGATATCAATTGTTTCTATGATATTAAAGTTTTATTTATTTTTCTTCTAATAACTTCTTTTTCTTGGTGGTTTCCTATTTTAATGAATGCAAATATTTTTGTTTATGTCAAGGTTACTATTGTTCACGATATCCCGGAAACCACAAAGCAGTATCAATGTTTTTCATTACATCTAGCATATTTCTTACAAAATACAGTCATAAAATTACATAGTAAATGTTATTTTTAACATTTCACATCTCATTTACAGTAATTAAAATATAAATGAAAATAAACAGTTTAGCTTTAAATAAAATTTAACTTGACAAACTTAGTAGAAGTGGCATCCACTTATGAAATGCCTTTCCTCCAGAAACTCTATGAACAATGCTCAGGCCTTTCGTTCATAGAATCGCTATGAGTCGTCTATGACTAGACGGCACCTAATTACACAACAACAAACTTAATAGATATTGTTTCTGTTATGAAGGAACACTGGTGGCTTAATGGGTTAAGAAGTTTTGCTATCAACCAAAAAGACGAACAATTCACATTTATCAACGACTCTGCAGAAAGATGGGTAATCTTTATCAGTGCAATTTATAGCCTCTGAAAACCCATTTTAGGGTCAGTTATGGATCAATTGTCACTCCATAGCATGTAAAAACTTAGCACTTCTATTTTAAGGAAGAAGGTAATATTTTATTTCAAAGGAAGTTATCTGTTAGAAAAAAAGTTGATCTGCCATTTGTAAGAGAATAAAAGATACTGTAATTATTATTACTATTACTATTATTATTATTAT
>NW_006399894.1:5053850-5074190 GCF_000299155.1 Elephantulus edwardii
TGATTTTGAACCATCCAGTGTCTCCCTGCTCTGTTCTGATGACTTCCTCTTGGTCCAAGTATAGGTTTCACATTAGCACAATCAGATGTTCTGGGATTCCCATTCTTCTCAGAGTCAGCCACAGCTTGTTGTGATCCACACAGTCAAACGCCTTTGCATAGTCTGCTTTCTGCCAAGATCCTTTAAAAAACCATAAAATTTTAAAATAATTATTGCATTTTATAGTTTCTCTCTTAAAACCCAGAAGGATGGCAATTTATCAGTTATTAAAGACTTTGAAGAACAAAATTTTGCATCTAAATCACATTTTACTCAGACTTTAGGTATTGCATTAGGTAAATCTGAACTATTCCTACCAGTAAATTTACTGAGCAAACTTTTTTTGTTATTGCGGTGGTGTAATAGTGCTTATGTATATCAATGGAGAATGATTCTCATGATGAGGAGTTAGAATTGAAAACAAATTGCCCCAAGAATATATGTGCACCTGTACATGAATGCGCATGTATAGTGATAAACACCTATGTACGTTCATATGCCTGTGCACATGATCATGTTCCTGCTTTGGTCATCACTACACAACAAAACTGTTGGGTGTTTCCTTTTATTTTTCAATGACAAAAAGCAACAACAAACCACTGCGATCGAATTCTATGTCCCCTATAATACAGGGTAGAAGTGCCATTTGGGGTTTTCAAAGTTGTAAATCTTTGCTGAAGCAGAGTAGCTCATGCTACTCAATGTTTCATTTAGCAGCTGAATGCTTTAACTGCTATGCTACCACAGATCTTCCAAAGTTTATAGACATTTACGGTTTTATTTTAGGTGAGCATTGATTTATACTTGTATCAAAACAAACCAACCAACCACCACAACACAATAAAGGGTGAACTTATTGTTATCCAGTTGGTTCATTGATCCTTCACTTGGTTTCTGGGCTCTACATCACAGAGAGGAGACTGTCCTTTTCCTCAGGAGACACTGTTGGATTCTAACCATGAGGGAGGTGTACATATTTGTTTAGCATCTCATTGTGCTAGAGACTATGCCTCCAGAGATCATCTCATCTGCAGAAGATTAAGTCTAGAAAAGGAATTTTATTTTAAGGATCTACAAACTTTATCCTCCTCAGACTAGTCTTAAGTAGCAGTATAGAACTTTGATTGTGTTTTTTAAGCATTAACTACAAATAACATTCTATTTAATAAATATTTTAGTATACTGGAGAATTCTACTATTTGGAAAAATCCAAAATACATTGAAACCTTAAAATGAGCAGAAAAGGAGAATGAAAAAAGTTCCACAACATTATGGATGTCATTTAATGTCACATAAAGAAATAGTTGAATATGTCAGTTTTGCTCTGTATATCCTCAACAATAACAAAAATATTTTTTTAAATTAGCAATATGATTATCTATAACTAATTAACTAATTCATTTATCAGACTCAGAAAAGACTCATAGCTGACCTATGAGGCTGTGAATGGGTTTTCAGAGTCTATGTTTCACAAGAGCATCTTTGTCCTTAGATATTATAATGGTTTTAAATTGTTAAAGATGAATTCTCTTTGCCTTAGTAGCACAGTTTCCTGTAGACTACACCAAGTGTCTATTTTTATTATTAGGTGCAGTCAAGTTAAGGACAACTCATAGCAACCCTATAAACAATAAATCTGAATCCTGTCTTTGGTGCCATTCTCACAGTCTCTGGCACATTTGAGTTCATTCCTGCAGTCACTGTGTCAATATATACCTAGTTGAGTATCTTCCTTTCCTTTGCTGTTCCTCTACCTTTCCAAGCGTGATGTCCTTCTCCAATAATAACGAACTTTCCTAGTAATATATCCAAAGTATGTAAGATGAAGCTTCACCCTTGCTTCTAAGGAGGTATCTGGCTTCATTATCTCCACAATTTATCTGCTGGTTATTTTAGTAGTTCATGGAATATTCAGTACTCTTCCTTAGCACCACAAATCAGAGGTATAAGATTTTCTTCTGTCATTCTTATTCATTAACCACCTTTCAGATGAATAGCAAGTGTTTAAAAGGACTACAGTCTGAATCCAGTGTACTTTAGTTCTGTAACTAATATCATTGCTCCTCAGTAATTTCGAGAGGTCCCTGAATGCACTCTTTCCCAGTACAATACATATTCTGACTGCTCTTGTCAAGTGCATTTATTGTGAATTCAAGTAGGAAGAAATCATTGACAGTTTCAATCTTTTTTCCATCTATTATGATACTGTCTATTGACCCAGTAGTGAGAATTTTTGTTTTCATAATATTGAGATATCATCATTACTGCATCTCAATGTCCAGAAATCTCAATTATCTGTAAATATTAAATAAAAGGAAACTTTAATATGAATAGAAACAACTATATGATTTTAACTTATCTTCTTTCAGTTTATCTAATTTGACATTTCTCTTGTGAACGTAATCATTTGAACCATGAATTATTTAGAAGTTCATTTTATTCGAACTATGAATTATTTAGAAGCTCACTAGACAACAGTTTCCATATTAGTTATATGATAATCACTTGAGTTTTTCCTTAAAATGAGATTTCAAAAGTCTTTTAAAGAGAATATGGATTTTATTTCTAGCAAAGTGTTTAACAATTACGTTAACAAGAAAAGAATTTGAAATGCCTTTTCTTTCTTAGCAGGTTTATTTTCCAAGCATTGCATTGAATTTTAAACATCAAGCAATCAGAACTCTTCCTCTGTACATAGTAAATTATTCTAAGTACATGCTAGAATGAGTATTATAATTTCTGTTTCAATGCTAGTACTTCTTCAAATAAGGATTACCAATGTATACAGTGCTCCTTGAATGTAAAGATGGCCAATCTCCCTTTCTCATACTAGGAGAGGCAATTCCTGCTTTGAAAGGTGGAAAGGTGGTGAAGAAAACCTCCAACAAGCTAGGTTAACGCAGTGCTTGCAGAAAAAGGGGTCGAGTGTGTCAGAGATGGTAAGGATGACACAGGATAGTACAGGTTACAGGTCTATTGTTCAACTAAGTGGCATCTAACAAAAACAATCACAACTTATGCAGTGATTGGAATCTAAATTTTAGAATATTATAAGACACTTTATTCTCTTCTTTGTATGAAATTTAGAGGCTATTGTTCACACATACTTTAGAATATAATTTTTAGTTTTGTTGTTAAGTGTTGAGTCGAGTACAACCCACAGTAACTTTATGAAAAACAGATCTGAATTCTGTGCTTTCTTGTGCCATCCACACATCTCCTGACACAATAAAGCCCATTGCAACAGTCACCATGTCAATGTTCCTGGTCAAAGATCTCCTCATCTTTCCAATCATCATGTCCCTGTTCAAGGAAAAGAACTTCCTAGCAACATGCCCTCAATATGAAGGGTGAAGCCTTAACATCTTTGCCTGCAAAAAACACCCTGGCTTTACACTTTCCAGCACATATCTTTTTTACAGTGTGTGGGATATCCAGTGTTCTTCTCGGACACCACATCTCAAAGGCATTAATTCTTCTCTTGTCATTGTCCAGCTCTCAGATGCATAGCAACTAATCAGAAAGACTATGGCCTGAATCAGACACACCTTAGTTTTCAAACTGACATCATTCGTTACTCATCAATAATTTGGAGGGGTACCTAACTGCAGATTTTCCCAATGAAACACATATCCTATTTTGTGACTGCTTGTACCAAGGGTGTTAATTGTGGATCCAAGAAAAATGAAGTTTTTCATTGTTTCAAACTTTCTCCAGATATCGTGATGTTGTCAATTAGTAAGAATCTTCGTTTTCTTGACAATAAGATGCAATACATATTGAAATCTGTATTCTTTGATCCTTGTCAACAAGTGTTTCAAGTCCTTCTTACTTAGATCAAGCAAGTATAATGCAGGTACCTTCTTACTTAGATCAAGCAAGTATAATGCAGGTAGTTGATGAGTTCCCTTTTGATCCTGATGTCACTTTTCTCTTCATAGTGTACATCTTCTTGAATAATCTGCTCAGCATACAGATTGAATAGGTATGGAGATAGAATATAACCCTGATGCACTTCCTCCAGAATTTTACACCATATAGTGTTACCTTACTCTGTTCGTACATCAGCCTAGGTCTAGGTTTCACATAAGCACATTTAAGTTCTCTGGGATTCCCGTTATTCTTCTTCTTTTTTTTTCTACAACTGGGATTTAGAGGCAAGAGAAAAGACCAGAGAATGGCCAAAATTATTGGGGCAGCTATTGCTGCCAGCTTAGGGCCTGGGTCAGGAAAAGGATGTCTTACTCATATACAGTGCCACCCAAAGGTAATAAAGGAGGTCAGAATTGCTTCCACTGTGGAAATCTGGGCCACTTCAGTAGACAGTGTCACAGATGAGAGCCACAGATAGGCAAGGGAGTACAGAGGAAGCTCCCACTCACTTGCTTTAAGCATGGCTCTGAAGGACACTTGGCCAAGGTGGCCCACATCAGGTCCTCGTGGCAGACAGGACTGAGAGGCCCCAGCTCCCAGCTGGAAACAAAGGAGGACGCTTCAACGATTTAGATCCTCCCAGAAGAGCTGTGGGTGAGCATTAACATTACTGGTAAGTATATTCGTTTTCTCCTGGACACAGAGCCTACTGATTGGTCCTAAAAGCCATCTGAGGTCCCAACTCTTCTCACTATTTCTTAGTTGTTGGAATAGATGGAAAACCTCATAAGCAGTTCCTTACTTCACCTCAACCTTGCATGTGAACTTCCGAGTTGTAAAACAACCCAGTGGTAGATGGCATTTGCTCCAGAACTTAAGAGCCATAAATGACATAGCTGAGCCTCTACATCTTGTGGTTCCTAACTTATACACCATAATAGACAAACTGCTAGTATATAGGCCTTTTATTGTAAGAACCACCTTCCCTCTGTAACTTGATTTGTGCCACTATTAGAACCTCTACTGGGAATATTATTGCTTTTTAACTTTTGACTCATGTACTTTTAACTTGTTAATTAAATTTGTGTCTTCTAGGCTGCAACACTTCCATGATATATCTTCAAGGATATGAACATGTACGGCTAAGCACAATTGATAACAGTGCATCTAAATTCCAAAATCAATATCCATAATAGTCTATGTGTTTCCTACTGCCAAAGGGGCCCTTTAGAGTAGTTAGAGAAGATCTTCACCCCGAAACCCACAGCATCCCTTTTCAGCAGGAAGTAGCTAAGAGAATACGCCGTCCCCTTTTCCTTATGAATCAGGGTGAAGTCTCTCTCAGGGAGGAGTGATAGGGAATGACAAAGGACACACTGACAAAGGAAATTAATCAGAACTGGCTTTGATAAGCACTGTGGCAATTGGACAATTAAAACTGACATTCGGGGTGGGGGGGAAGAACGAACTGGGAAGGAGGGTAGAGAAAACAGTGCACCAATGAATGAATGAAAACCCAAAATCTCTGTAAATGTTCATTAAAACTAATAAAATTTAATAATAATTTTAAAAAAGAATAGATGTCTTCAAATTATGGTGTTGGAGAAGAATCTTGAGCATAAACTGCCAAGAAAACAAATAGATTGTCTTGGAGAGAGTGAAAAAAAGTTTCTTCTTGGAGACCAGGATTTTGGATGACCATCAGTCAGAGAAATATTTCCAGTTACTCTTGTATGTTTTTGTTTTTATTTCTATGTAGACCCTGAGTAAAAGAGATGTAACTCCATCCAGGTAAGACTTGGCTCAGTACTGGTATCAGACACCATAGTGTGTATATTCTTTTCCCACTGATAGCAGAAACCAAAGAATTTTAAGTTTTATTCGTACTTTCTTACTTTGTATTTTTGTATGCATCCAATTACCCACTTCTCTGGAGTTGTGTCTATTAATTTATATCCTATTAATAACATTTTCCTTGGATAACTAACTAAAAACTAATAGTTGTGGCAATCCATGTGTGTTTCTTATGCCATCCAGAGACATATGATTTCTTTCTCTTGTTTACGCCTTTTTCTCAAAAGCCACATTTATCGTGAACTCCACATCTATGACTAACATCTATGAGTCAACTATGAAAAAGGAACCTATAATTGACAGAAATAGGTTCAGGATTATGTGGCATGTCTAACCATGTAGCTATGTTGGTATTATAGATATTGTTAATGAGGACAGTTCCCTTTTATGAAGCAGATAGAAGGCAGACTTGGCCATTGTCATGTTGCATCTCCTTCTTTTATAACTGATATCAGGAGAAGTGGGTTTTGTTGTTCCAGATTCACAGAACTATGGTTTAATTTTGTAAATGTGGGACTTGATTTGATCTACAGTTAAAATTGTTATTGTTTGTTTCTACAATGTGAGGAAGAAATAGAAAAGATTAATTTTACTGTTACTAAGATAAAAGAAGACTTAAAAAGGGTATGAGGCCTGAGGCAGAAGGGTATGGAAATTAATGAAGATAAAACTGAGAATTTCTTTAAAAGTCTCGAGCAGTACATCAATAGAGAACTACCAGATGTGCAGACTGGGTTTAGAAGAGACTGTGGTACTAGGGATATTATAGCTAAAGTTAGATGGATCTTGGCTGAAAGCAGAGCATACTAGAAGAATGGCTATCCATGTTTCATTTGACTATGCAAAGGCATTTGACTGTGTGGATCACAACAAACTGGCTAACTCTGAGAAGAATGGGAATCCAAGAACATTTGTTTATGCTTTTGCAAAACCTATACTTGGACCAGAAAGCAGTGTCAAAAAAGAGCAAGGACACATTGCATAGCTCAAAATCAGAAAGGGTGTGTGCAAGGGATGTATTCTGTCTCCATATCTTTTCAATCTATATGTAGAACAGATCATCAGGGATGCTAGGCTGTATGAGAAGAAGTCAAGATTGGAAGAACATTCATCAATAACCTATGTCATACATGTGACACAATATTGCTTGCTGAATCTGAGGAGGATCTAAAGCGCTTGCTGAAGAAGATCAAGGACCGTACCCTTAAATATGGATTGAAGCTCAATATCAAAAAAACAAAGATTCTCACCATTGGGCTGAGTGGCAGGATGGATGGTGAAGAGATTGACATTGTTAACAATTTTAGTTTACTGAGTGTCGCTATCAGCACTCCTGGTACCAGCAGTCAGGAAATCAAGAGATTAATTGCATTGGGAAAGTAAGTTATCAGGGACCTTTCCTGAGCAATGATGTCAGTCTGGAAATTAAGGTAAGCCTGATCCATGCCATGTTGTTGTTCTTATGTGCCGTCAAGTCGTCAGCAACTCATAGCGACCCTATGTACAACAGCTCTAAACTCTGCCCTATCCAGGACCAATCTCACCATCTCTGACACACCTACCTCCATTAATCCAGTCATTGAATCAATCCAGCTGATCGAGGGTCTTCCTATCCTGCGCTGTTCCTCTACCCTCCCAAGCATGATGTCCGTCTCTAAGGGCTGGTCCCTCCTTGCCACATGTCCAAAGTATATCAGACAAATCTTCTGAATCCTTGCCTCCAAAGGGCAGCCCAACTTCACCCTCTGCAGGACAAACTTGTTTGTTTTCTTAGCAGTTCCTGGTATATTCAATACTCTTCTCCAACACCACAGCTCAAAGGCATCAGTTCTCCTTATATCATCCCTAGTCATTGTCTAATGCATAGCAAGTGATTGCAAAGTCCATGGCATGTATCAGGTGCACCTTAGTCTCTAGGCTGACATCTTTGCATTTCAGTACTTTAGAGAGGTCTCTAACTGCAGACTTTCCCATTGCAATATGTCTTTTAATTTCCCAGCTGCTGGTGCAGAGAGTGTTGACTGTGGAGCCAAGCAAACCAAAACTGTGAACAATCTCAATCATTTCACCATCCATTGTGATGCTGCTATTCGACCCAGTGGTGAGAATCTTTGTTTTCTTCATATTGAGCCTTAAACCATACTGAAGACTCCAGTCCCTCACCTTCCACAACAAGTGCTTCAGGTCCTCCTCAGTTTCAACAAGCAGAGTTAAGTCATCTGCATAACGCAGATTGTTGATAATTCTTCCTCTGATTCTGACGCCACATTTCTTCTCATAGAGCCGAGCCTCCCAGGTAATCTGTTCTGCATAAATATTGAAAAGGTATGGAGACAGGATGCAGCCCAGGCGTACAGTCTTCCCAGTTTTGAACCATGCAGTGTTTCCTTGCTCTGTTCTGACGACTGCCTCCTAGTCCAAGTGTAGGTTTTGTATTAGCACATTCAAGTGTACTGGTATTCCCATTCTTCTGAGAGTCAGCCACAGTTTGTTGTGATCCACACAGTCAAATACCGTTGCATAGTCAATGAAACAAAGACAGACATTATTTTGGTACTCCTTACTTTCAGCCAAGGTCCATCTAACATTAGCTATAGTATCCCTAGTACCATGACCCCAGCTAAACCCAGGTTGCATGATAGTTCTCTGCTGATGTGCTGTTCCAATCACTTTTTTTATAATCTTCATCAGAATCTTGCTTGCATGTGATATTAATGATATTGTTTGATAATTTCCACATTGTGTGGAATTAACTTTCTTTAGAATGGGAACATAGATCTCTTCCAGTCAGTTGGCCACGTAGTTGTTCTCCAGATTTCTTGGCACAACTTGGTGAGCACAATTCCTAGGGCCTTATTCTTAGCCAATTCTTTAAAAGGAGTCTGACCTTCTTCCTTCATCACCATAGGCTCTTGACTATATGTTGTTTCATTAAATTATTTTTTGTCTGCTACTTCATTTTGGTATAACGATTCTGTATACTCTTTCCATCTCCTTTTAATACTTTCAGGATCACTCAATATTCTTCCCAAAGCATCCTTAAGTATTGCAACTAGAGGCTTGAATTTTCTTTTCAGTTCCTTGAGCTTAAGAAATGCTGAGCGAGTTCAGCATCTTTTATTTTCTGACTCCAGCTCTTTGTACATTTCATTATAATACTTTACTTTGTCTTGTCGCTCAGCCTTTTGAAATCTCCTTTCAGCTCCTTAATGTCTTGATTTATTCCTTATGCTTTGACTTCTCGGCACTGCAGTGCAATATTCAATCTCTTCTGACATCATTTTGGCCTTTTCTGTCTCCTCCATCTATGCAATGACCTTTTGCACGCATCCTGGATGATATCCTTGATATCCTCCCATAACTCATCTGGTCTTCGCTCATTAGTGTTTAAAGCCTCAACAGATGTGGAATTTTCAAGTATGGAAATACTAAGGAGGACGAACAGTTGTAAGCAGACACTAGTGGTTGGAACATGGAATGTGAGAACTATAAATGTAGGAAAATTAGATATTGTTAAGGAATAAATGGAATGCATAAGTATTGACCTACTAGGTATTGGTGTTATGAGATGGACTGGCATGGGACATTTTGAATCAGATGATCATATGATCTATTATGCTGGAGATGAAAAGGTGAGGAAAAATGAGGTTGCTTTCATAGTTAAAAATGTCACTTCTAGATGTGCCTTGAAATATAATATTGTGAGTTACAGGACAATATCCATATGCACACAAGGAAGTGCAGTGAATACCACTATCATTCAAATATATGTACCAACAACCAGAACCAAGGAAGAGGAAATAGATAATTTCTACCTACATTTACAGTCAGAGATCGGTCCAACCTGCAATCAAGATGCATAAATAGTGATAGGTGACTGGAATGCAATGTTTTAAAATTGTAATGTTGGCTAAAATTATTGAATATGCTATAAACTACCACAGGAACAAGCAAAACTGTCTTGGGGGAAGTGCAACCAAAGTGTGGCTAAAGGGTAATGATGGTGAAATTTCATCTCACACCATTTTGGGCACAAAGGAGGCAACACTCTTTGTGGGGGGAAAAATCTCCTTGAGGAATGTAGATGGTCTGCACAAGAGAGGAAGACTCTCAAGTAGCTGAATTGACAGAGTGAGTGCAACAATAGGCTTGACCATTATAGAAATATTGAGAACCACACAGGTTAGAACAAGGTTTGCAATTGGTTTCCATAGCTACTTTTTGGGAGAAGGATAAGCAATCTCCTCCATGTGATTAACTGTCTCTGAAAGCCCCCCGGAGAGTCAGCTATAGGTCAGTTCTGACTCAGTTGTACACAACAACAACAACACCTTTATTATTAGCTGTAATCAACTTGACAACACTTATCTGGTAGTTTAGCAGTAAGAAATTGCTCTGTCAAACTGAAGGCATTCAGTTTGAATCCATCAGCTGTTCCACATGAGAAAGATGGTATAATCTCTTGTGCAATTACTGCTCGTGGAGGCTCAACTGTGAGTTGGTCCTGACTTTATAAGTGCACAACAATATTGACAACAAAGGGTACCTTGAGGGTTGGAAGTCTGTTTGGGGGGTTTTTGGGGGGG
Source organism: Elephantulus edwardii (assembly GCF_000299155.1). Classification (NCBI taxonomy): domain Eukaryota; kingdom Metazoa; phylum Chordata; class Mammalia; order Macroscelidea; family Macroscelididae; genus Elephantulus; species Elephantulus edwardii. Next base: position 5,064,203 of record NW_006399894.1, read on the forward strand.
GAGTATTTAAGAAAAAAATATTTCTACTTGATATGTTGTTTCTTTGTTTTTCTTATTTGTGTATGTATCTCAGTTTCCACAATCAAATTAGGAAGTATCTCCACGTACCTTAAGAGCTGAGATGAACTTTATATATGATTCAATGAAAGCATGTATAATGCCTGAACTTCAAGGTATGCTAATTTGCAAATGTTTTTTCCAATGGGAATATTTTAACCAATTCTGTCATCTACAAAGCAACATAACCTTATCAAATTGACTGGTCCCATGCCATTATTTCATAACATTTCTCAGGGAATATAGCTTCTTGAAAAAAATATGGAATATAGTGAAAACATTATGAACAGTTACAAGATATATGTGGTTTTTCCAGAAGATATTGAATTGAACAAATTCATGTCAACACATGATAAAATAATAATTATGACAGAATAATATCATCAATACTTGGTTTTGATTCAAAAAGTTCAATAGCCCTGTCTCTTAAATCTTTTATATAAATATAGATTACTACAATAAACTTAGTCTTAGTACAGCACAGCATTGCTTAGCCATCTGTTATATTTACGTAACCAGAGTCCAGGCAGCTCCCTGGGGCTCTACAACTTAATCAAGAACTCTATTTACACAGTAATATGTTCCCTGAGAGCTGCCTCCGGTGATGAAGTTTACATTGCTAAATCTATCAATTAGTTCTAGCTACTAGCCAATCAGTTAATGAAACTGGAAAGCAAAGCCAGAGAGGAAATCTTAGTTAAAATTTCTCTCAGTGGCTTAAAGGATTTTTTTTAAATAGTGAAATTGATGTATTTATTTTCCTTATTTTTTCCCACCATTACAATTTTGAAGGAGCCCTGCTGACAGTAGATAAAGAACATAGATTGTAACCAAAAGGTCTATGGTTTGAAGACCTTATCATAGTAATAGCAACCTTATTAATAATAGAATAAAGTACTATCCAGTCTTTATTACAATCACATCACAATCACAAGTGATACTCAGATGTAATTTTTATTTTATATTGGTTTGCTTACAAAGTTTGTACAGATTGTGTTTCACACTATTCTTCATTCATGATGTTTTCCGTCAAACTTCTTTTTTTCATCATCATCATAATCATCTACTATGCTTGAGCCGTTGTTTTAGTTACTTTGTCAATTCATCTCACTGAAGGTCTTCCCACTATTTCAAACAAACAAAACCTTCTGCAATAGAATTAATTCTGACTCTTGGCAATACTATAGTATTATCGTACATGGTTTCTAACATTGTAGATCTCTATGGAAATAGACTGAACTGTGTTCGCCCCCAGAGTTTGTTGTCTTTGTCTTGCCAATGCTTTCAATACGTCTTGAACTTTTTCAGCATTATTGGTTCATGAACACATACTGTTGTTGTTGTTGTTGTTATATGTGTCTACGACTCATAGTGACCCTATGTTCAGCAGCTCTCAAACCTGCCATGGCTTGAGTCAGTCTCACTGAATCCAACACACCTACCCTCATTACCCCAGTTACTGTATCAATCTGTCTTACCGGGAATCTTCCTCTCCTGTGCTGTCCCTCCACTCTTCTGTGCATGATGTCCTTCTCCAAGGACTGGTCCCTACTGACCACGTACCCAAAGTATGTGAGACAGAGCTTCAAAATCCTACCTGCCAAAGAGAAACTTATGAAATTGTTGAAAGTCTACCAATTCTTTTTGTTGCAGTGTATCTGTACATGATGTTTATCTTTTTTTGTGCTTCTGTTATTGTTCAATGTTTTGGAAAAAAAAAAACAGACCCTTTAACATTGCAACATGAAGCTTCATATTTTCCCCCAATTCTACTTATTTGAGAACTGTTGCATGTGTTTCCCTGTGGATTTTCTCTTTTTTTGTTAGTTTTTAATATAGTTATTACTTACTGGGTTTTCTTGAACTGATTTGATTTTTTTTCTATCTAGTCTTATAAATGATATTTTGCTTTCTTTATATGTGATGTCCTTGATGTTATATGTCATCTGGTCTTTGGTCATTGATGTTATTCTTGTGGTTTGTACCATTAAGTTAGAAGTAATTCATAGCTGACCCTTTAGTGCATTTTCAGAGACAAGTAATCACATGAGTGGAGATTGCCTATCTTTCTCCTGCAGTGTACCTTCGAGTTGGCAAAGTAAACCATTACGACTAAGCCACTAGAATACCTTATTGGTCATTAGTGTACAAATACAGCCAGAAACACACATTATGGAGAGGATAAAATTGATGAATGGAATTTTCTAAAGATTGAATTTCTGAGTTCATAAAACACACAGACACACACACACACCACTCAAACTTTTTACAACAAGGTGAAAAGAAAACCCACCACTGGAAAAAAATATTTGGTAATAACATCTCAGACAAGGATCTCATAATGAAAGTTTGCAGAATACTCCTGGGCCTCCAGACGAAAGAGACTGATAACCCAATTACAAAATGAGGAAAAGACATGGAAAGACTTTTCACAGAGGAAGACATTTGAATAGCCAACAAACACATGAAGAAATGCTCAAAACCACTGACAATAAAAGAAATGCAAATGAAAATCACAAAGAGATACCATCACACCCCAGTAACAGTGACAAAGTTTAGTTAGGCAACAAACAATAAATGTTGGAAAGGTTGTGGTGAGGTGGAAACTCTCATACACTGTTGGTGGGATTGTGAAATGGTATAATCACTCTGGAAGTCAGTTGGGCATTTCCTCAAATAGCTGAACATAGAAACTCCACATGATGCAGCTATCCCACTACTAGGAATATACCCCAAAGAAATTAGAACTGAATCTCAAACAGAGATTAGTACATCAATATTCATAGTAGCGCTATTTGCTATCACAAGAATATGGAAAGAGAACAAATGTCCCTCACAATTGAATGGATTGGGAAATTGTAGTACATTCACACAATGGAATACCATGCAGTATTCAGGAGCAGTAATTTAAAAAAAAATATTACTTAACTTGAGAGAGACTGGAGAGCTGAGTGAACTAATTCTCCTAAGGACAAATACTACATTGGATCGTTGTTGTATAAAACAGAAGGATAACTAGTAAAACATGAATGGACAAGCAAGAGGGGAAGGAATGTGGGCAAAGGGGTGAGGAGGAGTAGGGGAGAAATCACAGCATTACACAATTTAGTGGGTAGAGAAAAGGGGTAAAGGAAATGTGCAAGGTCTGGTGGAGACCTGAAAAGACTGTAATGATAAGCATAGTCCAATGGTGATTAATTTTGTAAAATATAATGCATGAAAAACAATTTGAATGTAAATAGTGTGAAACACAATATATATGAACTTTGTAAGAAATCAATATAAAATAATTGAAAACAAAACAAAAACTATATGATCTCTGAATTCCACGTATACTAGAAGTTGTATTTATTTTTTATGGATTTATTTTTTTATTTCTTCAACTTTGACTTGAAATTAAATATGCACATTGAGCGACATAGGAGCTTATTCCTTGTTTGGCCCTGTGCTTTGTTTTGACTGAGGATACTGAATTTCTCTAGTCTTTTTCTAGAGAGATAGAGTCTAAGAGGTGAGGTGCATATGAATGTCAAAATGTTTTATTTTTTTCTTGAGAATTTTAAAACTCTGTTTCTAGAAAATTTTCTAATTCACTATGTTGCTGTTGGCATGTGTCATCGAGTTGCCTGTGACTCATAGCAATGCTGTATAACCCAGCTCTGAGCCCTTCCCTATCCTGAGCTAGTCTCACTAAATCCAACACACAAACCCCCATTGCCCCAGTTACTGTATAAGTCCTTCTCATCTGGTATCTTCCTTTCTTGTGCTGTCCCTCCACCCTTCTGAGTATGATGACCTTTTCCAAGGACTGGTCTCTCATAGCCACATGCCCAAAGTATGTGTGATGTAGCTTCAAAACCCTAGCCTCCAAGCAGAGACTTGGTTTTATCCTAAGACAGAACTATTTGTTCTTTTGGCAGTCCATGTTCATCTCCAGTACCACAATTCAAAGACATTGATTCTTCTGTCATTCTTACTCATTGTCCCACTCTCTGGTGCATAGCAAATAATGAAGAAGACCATGGTCTAGGTTAGGCACACCTTAGTCTCTAGACTGACATTGTTGCTGTTCAGCACTCTGGAAAGGTCCCTGACAGCAGATATTCTTGATACAATTTGTCTTTTGGTTTTCTGACTGTGCACTACAGATATTTTATATCCTTTGTGATTTCTTTAAACAATGAAACTCAAGAAAAGCTCAACAAAAAGTTGGATAGATTTTTATTATCATTAAGTGTTGTCAAGTCAAATACAATGTCAACTCAACTAGCGACCCTATACATAATGGATCTGAATCCTTCCGTATACTCTGATATACTTGAGCTCATTGCTACAGTTACTGAGCCAATTTAACTTGTTGAGAAGCTTCTCTTTTTTGCTGATCCTTCATCCTTTCAAGGATGGTGCCCCTTTCCAAGGAGTGATCCTCCTAATTACACACCCAAAGTATCTAAGATGAAGCTTTGTTATCCTCCACTCTAGGAACACTTCCTCTTTCTCCAAGAAATAGTTGTTTGTTCTTTTAAAAATTTATAGGATATTCTTTTTCTTTTACAACATCACAACTCTACGGCATTGATAATTCTTCTCTCATCCTTAAATAGCTGTCCTGGAACAATTTAAAAAAATAGCATATAGTCAAGAGCCAATAGAAAGGAAGGAAGAAATTCAAGAATACTGAAGACATTAGCAAAAACTGAGGCCATAGGAATTGACAGGACACCAATTGAAATATTTCAATAGTTGTGTCCCTGGATGTATTCACCAAATCTGTGTCAGGAAATTTGGAAGGCAGCTATTTGGCCAAGTGACTGGAAGAGATCCACAAGATACACCATTCCGAGAAAGATAATAAAAAAATGTGAAAATTATCCAATGATATTATTAATGTAATTGTTGTTGTTGTTGATTGACATTGAGTTGTGTATGACTCATAGTGACTCTATGAACAAAAAGCCTGAAGCTTTTCTATAATTATCCAAGTTCATAGAGTTTCCAGAGGCATGTTGTTTAGGCTGTGGATGCCGCTCCTGTTTTCAAACCTGTCTTAAACTGGGAGCTCCACCAAAAACTGTCCACCATGGGCAGCCAGTATGATGTCTTTTTCCAAGGACTGGTTCCTACTGAAAATATGTCCACAGTGAGTAAGACAGATTTCTACTGTCATAGCTATTAAGGATCACCATTCTAAAGGGAGCCAATTGGCAGCACCATGAGAGATGGAGAAGAAATAGAGGTTGTTAACAATTACAGTTTGTTCAGCTCTACGAACACACTTAACACTAGCAGTCAGAAATCAAAAGACTAATTGTATTGGGAAAATCTGATGTCAGATGGAAAGAACAATGTTAGTATAGAGACTAAAGGGCACTTATTTCGGGCCACGGTCTCCAGAATTACATGGTATGCATCAGAAAGCTGGACAATGAGCAAGGAAGACAGAAGAGGAGTTGATGCCTTCGAATTGTGGTGCATGAAAAGAGTCTTAAACATACCATGGACTGCCAAGAAGACAAATAGGTCTGTCTTGGAGAGAGTGAAAACAAGTTTCTTCTTGGAGACTAGGATTTTGAAGCTTCATCTCACATACTTTGGGGCACATGGCCAGGACAGGCCAGTCATTGAAGAAGGACATTATGATTGGAAGGGTAAAGGGACAGTGCAGAAGATGAAGACCCTAGATGAGATGGATTGATACAGTGACTGCACAATGGAGGTTGGTGTGTTAGAATTAGTAATGGGGGTAGGTGTGTGAGAGTCAGTGAGATTGGCTCAGGATAGGGCAGGGATCAGAGCTATTGTGCATAAAGTCATTATCAATCACAGATGACTTGATGACACATAACAACAATAGTGTTGTGTATTCAATATTCTTTGTCTACACCACAGTTCAAACACATGAATTCTCCTTCAGTATTCTTAATTTATTGTCCAACTTTCAGATGCATGGAAGCAATTTAAAATAGCAAGACTTGAATTAGGTGTAGACATCGTAGTCTTTAAACTTATATCTTTGGCCAATAAAACTTCGTAGAGGTTCTTGACAACGTATTTACTGACTGTTACTACTATGGGTATTGATTTGGAATCCAAGAAAAATGAAATTGTTCAAGAGCTGGACAGTGACTAGGGATGATAGAAAGAGAATTGATGTATTTGAGATGTGGTGCTGGAGAAGAGTGTTGAATATACCATGGACTGCTAGGAGAACAAGCAGGTTTGTCCTGACTGGGTAAAGCCAGACTGCTCCTTGGAGTCAAGGATTCTGAAGTTTCATCGGACATACTTTGGGCATGTTACAAGGAGGGACTGGTCCTTGGATGTTGATAGGTAATTCACATTCCGGGTCTTTGACCTTTTGTAATGCTTCAAGTTTTCTTCATTTTCAGCAAGTAAGGTTGTGTCATTTACATAACATAGGCTGTTGATGATTTTTCCTCCAATTCTAAGTACAATTCTTCTAAAAATAGTCTAGAATCTTGCGTGATTTGCTCAGCACACATACTGAATAGAGGTAGAGCAAGGATACAAGCCTGATGCAAATACTTTTATTTTAAACCATACAGTGTTTGTTGTTGTTGTTGTTTTTGTGGGGGGGGTGTTTGTTTATTTGTTTTTGTTCTGTATGGACAACAGCTTCTTGACATACATATAAGTTTCACATGTGCACAGATAATTCCCATTCTTCTGAATGTTAGCTATAATTTGTTTTATACATGAAAAGTCAAATGCCATTGCATAATAAATAAGACACATGTAAACATATTTCTGCTCTTCTCTTTCTCCCATGATTTAACTCACAACAGCAATGGTATTTTTTGTATCACAGCCTTTTCTGGATTTCTGTGTTAGTATATTTTTCCAGCCATTTAAAGATATTCATAAGCAAGGTTTCACTTGCATGTGACATTAATGATATTGTTCAATAAGTTCCACATTCCGTTGGATCACCTTTTTCAATTATTAAAACAAATGTAGATATTTTCCCACCATTTGACCAGATTGTTACCTCCCATATTTGTTTGCAGAGATTGATGAACAGATCCAGGTTTGCATTTGTTTAATGAAACATTTCAGCTTAACTATTTTTGCCAATACCATCAATATCGCTTGTACTTCTTTCTTTAGATTCTTGATTATATGCTATTTTCTCATATATTTTAGTGTAGAAATATTTTAGGACAATGACTCAAAGTCTTTCCATCATCTTTTATGCTCCCTGCTTCATTCAACATTTTGCCTTTATAAGATTATAATTTCTCCATTTAATGAGTTTTGTTTCCTTATCAAGTGGATTGATTCCTGGATTCTCAATTCAATTCAATTCCATTGAGTTATGTGTCTCTCATTTTACCAATACAGAGGTAACTCATGGGTGCTGTGATGTAAACACCGTGACACTGATGTGTCAAATGTGATAATGGTTCCCATAGTGGACAGTATTTGGTGGAGCTCCCAGATTAAAACAGGCTTGGAAGCAGGAGTGGCAGCCAGTTCTGAAATAGTTTGCCTCTAGAAATTATGAACTTAGAGAAACGATGAAAGTTATGTAAGTGTTCAGGTCTTTCATTCATAGGGTTGATATAAGTTGTCTATGACTCAATGACACTTAAAAATAACAACAATGTGCTGTTTTGATTATTAGAGTTCTGTAATAAGGATAGGGAGCTCTAGTGATCTAGTGACAAGAAGATACACTGTACTCCCAAAGGCATGCTGTTCGAGTCTACTAGCTTTGTGAGAGAAAGATGGGCAATCTCCTATGCAATTAACTGCATCCTAAAGCAACCAGAAGATAAGCTATGGGTCTCTTATAAATTTATGGTGCACAACAACAAAAAGAACAATAGGTTTTGAGATCATCCACAGAGTTTTTGAATGCCTTATTTCAGAATTGGATGGATTGCCCTGCTTCTTAGTTGTCTTAATCTGGAAGTTCTGTTGAAATCTTTCCGCCATGGCTGAATTTTCTAACACTGTTGGCATAGTTACCAGAATCATAGTAACATGGAAGCCATAACAATATGACAAATGAGTGGTGATCATTCTATTAAGCCCAAATAATGGACTTGATTATGCTTATGTAAAATCTATACTTGGACTAGGAAGCAGTTCTCAGAACACAGCAAGAAAATACTTCATGGTTCAAAATAATGAAAGTATGCACAAGGGATGAATCCTATCTCCATGCTTTTTCATGCCTATGTAGAGCTGATAATCTGAAGGCAGGGTTCTATGAGGAGAAATGTGGCATCAGGATTGGAGGAAGACTCATCAGTAATTTGCATTGTCCCGATGAAACAACCTTGCTTGCCAAAATTTAAGAGGACCTGAGATATTTGCTGCAGAAAGTCAAGGACGGCAGCCTTATAGATTGAAGCTCAACATCAAGAAAAGAAAAATTCTCACCAATTGACAGCATCATGATAGACAGCTAAGTGACTGAGATTCTCAACAGCTTCAATTTGCTTGGCTCCACAATCAACACTCTGGGTACCAGCAGTCAGGAAAACAAAAGATGAATTACATTGGGAAAATCTGCCATCAGGGACCTTACCAGAGTTTTGAAGAGCAACGGTTTCATTCTGGAGACTAAGGTGTGCCTAATTCAGGCTATGGTCTTTGCAATTACTTTTTATGCATCTGAAAGCTATACAATGACTAGAGGTGTTAGAAGGAGAACTGATGCCTTTGAATTGTGGTGCTAGAGAAGGGTATTGAATATACCATGGACTGCTAGGCGAACACATAGATTCATTGTGGAGAGGGTGAAACCACACTGCTCCTTGGAGGCAAGGATTTTGAAGCTTTGTCTGGCATACACTGGGAATGTTGCAAGGAGGAACCAGTTCTTGGAGAGGGACATCATGCTTGGAGGAAGTAGAGAGACACACAAGAGAGGAAGACCCTGGATGAGAAGGGTTGACTCAATGTCTGGGGTTATGGTGGTGGGTGTTATGGAGGTGATGAGGTTGGCTCAAGGTAGAACAGGGTTCAGAACTGTTGTATGTAGGGTTGCTATGAGTCACAAGTGACTTTACAACAAATAATAGCAGCAAGAACAACAAAAATAGACTTCACTGGGGTCAAGGACCTCTTTAAAGTGATAAAGAGCAGGGAAGTCAGTCTAAAGAATATAATGCACCTGATCCAAGTCACAATATTTTAAACTGTTATCTATGTACCTAAACATTGAATAATGCATAAAAATGACCAAAGAATAATCTTCATCTATGAATTAAGGTGTTGGAAAAGAGACTTTGAAAATTGACTTTTCTATGATATGTCTTAGCCCCCGTTGAAGGCATGGTCTCCAGCAACTTTAACTGTAGACACATAGTTTTACAAATCATCCAGAACTGTGAGACCAACGTAACAGAGCTCTTTCCACCTTGTGAGAGACAGTGTTAGAGAGAGAGTAAAAGACTATGACAGTTGGTGAAGAGACTGTGAAACAACTGTAAAGACACTGTGGCAATGTGTAACCAGAAGAACTCTGGAAATGGGACCACAGTTAAAGATTTTCTTTACTGGGTGATAGAAGGGAAAGCTGACTTGTAACTGCTCTGAGATAAACTTTACTGGATAGCCGAGGAAACTAGAGGTTTATTTGTGCTGCTGAACTAGTCACCTGTTGACTAAGAAGATGTCTTAACTAATAGAGTCATTTTGTCTTACTGTTAATCTAGTTTGAGTCTACTGTATTAAACTTGGATTTACAATGTATGATATTGTTTGCTTTTTTCCACTTTCTAATCTATTTTCCTAATAAACCCCAGCACTGTGAGTAGAGTATGTAAGTAACTTTGCAATAATCAATGGATGAAATGATTGGTAGAAATAGGTGCCGGAACATTTGAGCAGCATGTCTGATCATATAGCTATGTGTGTGTGTGTGTGTGTGTGTGTGTGTGTGTGTGTGTGTGTGTGT
>NW_006399894.1:5074290-5081504 GCF_000299155.1 Elephantulus edwardii
AGGTGGTATATGGATGTTATTGAGGTGGGCAGTCCTCCTTTATGAAGCAGGCAGAAGTCAGACTCAGCCTTCTTCATGTTACTACTGTTCCTTATACAATTGAGTATATCATATACTGAAGAAAGTACAAAAAAATTTATTGGTGATTAGTGAAACCAAGATTTTTCTTAGATGTAAGGAGGATAAAATTTCATATCACGTAATTTGTACTTGTTGTTAGCAGAGGCTAGTTCTTGAATTAAGACATCATGCTGGAAAGAGAGAAGATCAAGGAAAGAGAAGGAAGACCTTCAATGATATGGTTTGACACAATGACTGTAACATTGGTCTCCACAATATCTGAGATTGTGACAATTGCACAGATAGAGCAAAGCTTTAGTTCATTTGTTCATTATGAATCATCATCAATTTGATACTGCATAAGAACAAAAATTTGTTCCTATTTCCAAGAAAGGTGATCTAACTGCATAAGGAAAGTATCGAACAATATCATTGATATCACATGCATGTAAAATACTGCTGAAGATCATGAAAAAAATGGCTGGAACAATAAATAGATTGGGGACAGCCAGACGTTCAAGCAAGATTTAGAAAAGGCCTTGGCATCAGGAATATAATTGCTTATGTTAGATGGATCCTGGCTGAAATTAAGGAATACCAGAAGAATATCTATTTGTGCTATATTGACTATGCAGAAGCATCTGACTGCATGGATCATAATAAGTTGTGGCTTATTTTGAGAAGTATAGGAATCCCAGAACACCTGATTGTGCTCACACAGAGCCTATACTTGAACCAGGAGTCTGTCGTGTGTACAAAGCAGGGGAATACTAAATGGTTTAGAATTGGGAAGCGAGTGTGCCAGGATTACATTCTCTCTCCATACCTATTTAATCTGTAGGATGAGCAAATTATAAGAGAAGCTGACTCTGTGAGGAGAAGTGTGACATAAAGATTGGAGGAAGACTCATCAGTAACTTGTGCTATGCAGATGACATAACTTTTCATGCTGAAAGTGATGAGGACTTGAAGCACTTGTTGCAGAAGATCAAGAAAGGCAGCCTTCAGTATGGATTGCATCTCATTATAAAAAACAAAAACAAAAACAACCACAACAAACACGCACAAAGACTCTTCCCACTGGATAAATAGGCAGTGTCATGAAGGATTGAGAGGAGATTGAAACTACTAACTTCTTTGTCTTGCTTGGATCCACAATTAACACTCTTGGTACCAGTAGTCAGAAAATACATTGCACTGAGAAAATCTGCACTTAGGGACCTCTCCAAATTATTGAGAAGTAATGATATCACTTTGAGGACAAAAGTGAATCTGATTCAGGCCATAGTCTTTGTGATTACTTGCTATGCATCTGAGAGCTGGGCAGTGAGTAAGGACAGCAGGGAAAATAAGTTGACATTTACAGCTGTGATTTTGGAGAAGAGCGCTGAAGATCCTATCGACGGCCAAGAAAATAAACAAATATGTCTTGGAGAGATTGCAGGTGGAATACTCTTTGGAGGCAGAATGATGATTAATCCTCCCTCCCTCCCACATCCTCATCCCTCTATTTCCACCCTCCCCCACCTCTTAGATCTGCATACTCATTCTGCAATAATGGTTTTATACAATATTTGTCCTTGTGAGAATGAATTAGTTCACTCAGCATAATGCTTTACAGTTCCTCCTAAGTTAGGTAATACTTTACAAAATCATCGTTCCTGTGTGCAGTGTAGTACTCCATTGTAGGAATGTACCATACTTTCTCAATCCATTTGTTTGTGATTGAACATCTGGGCTCTTTCCATGTTCTTGCAATGGTTAATAATGCTGCAAATGAACATTGATGTACAAGTCTCCCTTTGTGCCTCAAATTATACCTTTAATACTGGAAATTATTTTTCATTTTCAAAGTAAAATCTCTAGTTTAAACAAAATAATAAATTAATATAATAAAAATAGTATTGATTATATTATTGTTTATGTTGATTGCCTTCGAGTTGAACACGACTCATAGAGATCCTATGAACAAAGGCCTGAAGCCCCTGTATAACTATTGACATTTATCAAAGTTCATAGAGTTTCTGGAGGCATGTTGTTTAGGAAATGGATGTCTTTCCTGCTTCCAAACCTGTCATAGTATCTTATTGTTGTCCTGTGATGTTGGGTTGCCTGAGATGCCTAGCAACCCTATGTTCGGCAGCTCTGAACCCTTCCCTGTCCTGAGCCAGTCTCACTAATTCTTCTGACACACTAACCCCCTTTGACCATAATATACATATTATAGTACTTAATTTTTTATTGTCTAGTAGAGATTTAGAAAAAAAAATCTAGCAATGATAACTCAAAATGGTATCTCTGCTGGTTGGAATCCACTAGCAGCTCTGTGAGAAAAAATGAGCAATCTCTTTCCATGTGATCTACAGTCTCTGAAAATGTACTAGTGGGTAATCTATGACTTGGTTCTGACTAAAGAACTGTACATTTTTAGAGTAAGTAGAAGGCTGCTAAGGACAGGAGCAATGGGTTAGAATTGTGATGCACACCTATGTTTATTTTGGCTTTGTTAAAAATAGCAAAGACTTGGAAACAAACCAACTGCTCATCAACAAATGAATGGGTAGAGAAGCTGTGGTATATTCACACAATGGAATACTATGTGGCATTGAAAAATAAGGAACTCATGAGATATTACACAAAATTGGTGACACTAGAGGACATTATTCTGAGTGAAATACCTCAGGCATAAAAATACAAATATGTCATAATGCCACCGTTATAAAAGAGGACTGACGTAGGGATTGGAGGGAAACTCAGAAAGATTGGATAGATCCTGTATACTGCGTTGAAACAAATGAGGGCGGGAACTGTTTAAAGGGGATATATTATTAGATGTTATTATATGACAGGAGTCCAGAAGCATTGTGGAGTGGACTTGGGGATAGGGATTGAATAAAAATGAAAGAATTTTTCTTTTACTTTTCAAAAAGAAAAGCGAATTGGGGAGGGAGTAGTGGGCAGGGAGAAAAGTGCAGCAATGGATGAATGGAAATCCAAAGTCTTTGTAAACTTTCATTAAAATAAATTTAAAATAAAAAAAAAGATTGTTATCAAGTAGTTTTTACAATATTCCAACTTATTCTCTATGGATATTTTTAACGAAAGTAGTGGGCTTCTATGCCCTGACCCATATATTCTGTTTCCTTTAAGACTTACAGTGGAGTTATCTTTACAAATTGCTATAAAAAATTGAAAATTTTACAGTTGAGTTAATTCAGACTTCTGATGACTATCCTTTGGATATCCAAGGCTACATATTTTAACGGGAGTATAGTGTATCATCTTTCTCTTTTGAAGTGATTGTTGGGTTTGAACTGCAGACTTTTCAGTTATCAAGGCAGCATATCATCAAATATCATGAACTGTGAAATTATGAACTATTTTTGCCATTTTTGTTATTGCCCATAGGTTGAATCCTACCACGGTGACCTCATGTGTACAAAGTTAAATTGTTCTGTAGAGTTCAAAGCTGTCTTTTCAGAAGTAGATCAGAAGTCTATAACTCAAAAGAGTTATAGATAAGTTTGGATTGGATAAGTTCAAATTGTCAACATTTTGACTAATCTTCAGGCTTTCAACAATTTGCACTAGTCAAATAGCTTCTATTTACCTGATAACAACTAGCATAAAATATTTTACGTTTATTTTCTTTTTGAAAGTGATGAATAGAAGAGTTATTTGTGCATAAATATCACATGGTAACATCTTAAAGCTACTAGATAAATAAGCTTGCCTAGAAAAAGTACATTTTTTACATATGGCAAAGGATAGAGCAGGGTTTAGGGCTGTTGTACATAGGGTCACTATGAGTCGCAAGCGATTAGACGGCACATAACAACAACAACAAGAGAAAAAGTATGTTTATTAGACTTACCGTAGTAAGGGCAAATACTGGCTTGACAATTGTACAATAGTTTCAGAAAGAAAAAGTCGGGATAAGGTAATTATAAAAATTAATCACCTGAGCTCAGTGACTGAAAAATTAGTATTTCCAGAGAAAAAACAGCCTGAAATGGAATAGATTGGATTGCTGTGTATGATATGGTGGTAGAGAGCTCTGATTATTTAGTGGTAAGGAATTACAGTGCCAACATAAAGGTATGCAGTTAGGATCCGCCAGTTGCTCCATGGGAGAAAGACAGGTAACCTACTCCAGCACAATTTACTACCTCTGAAAGCTTATAGAGGATCAGATCTTCTACAGGTAGGCAGTGCTCAATAACATATAATGATGGATTTGAAGTAAATCTTGATGAACAAGTTTGCTACCAAGTGTAAATGTTATATTGAAAATAAAATTATCTTTAATTCTTACATTTTTAAAAAATATTTGGATATGTCTCCTAATTGTGTGAAGCCCACTAGAACTCTTAAGAAAATTAAAAAAAAAATACAAGGGTCAATATTTTCCAATGGGTCAGTAATTTAATAAGGTATACAAAAAATACAAATACAATAAATGATCCTTTGAGAAACAGAATGTAGGAAAGAGAAAGCAGTGCTCACAAATTATAACAATCTACAAAAAGTTCTTACACCTTTCCCTTCTTGTCTAATATTTTCTCTTCCTCATCTGAAGACAAGAAATAGCATGTATAGATAAAGTTAAAATGACAAAAAATGTAAAAGTTCCCAGAAAACAAATTAAAATATTATCTGTTTGCAAAGTGAATAATAGCTTTAACAAACTATGTATATAAAAATTTAGTGACCTTTCCTTTAGTCAGAAAAATAAACCCGAGAAATTTTTTTGTTTTCCATAAGTTTGGGGTTTTTTATATGCCCTAGAGTACTCCTATCTGTAGAATATAGTTGTCTCAATTTTCACAAACTGTCAGGCAATGAGCTATGCCTTTTTTCATTTTATATTTATAGATTGCTAAAATTCCTGAGGGGATGTATTACTCAAGATAGTTAAAGATGGTAAGACAAGAAGTAATGGCCTGAAACACGAAGAGGGAATGCTTAAGCTAGATAAGATGAAGAAATTCTTAGTCATGAGGTCAATGAGGCAATCTAATAGGGTACCCAGGGAGGTAGTCAAAACACTATCACTAAATACTTTTCAGATTCAAGGGAAAATTAAAATGACAGGCTCTGAATGGGTGAACAAGAAATCATGTATTTTTAGGCAAATAAGAAGTAATCTATTACAAGTAATCCAAGATGCGATTCGTGTCTAGTCATAAATTATTATTAAAAAATCAGAAAAAACCAATTATTTCACAGTAATACTCAGTTTTCAGCTAGTACTTATCTACAAATATTTACTGTGTTCCTACACATATCAACAACTCTTCCAGGTTGATGCAATATATACTCAATTATAAACATAACATGTATAAGGGACCATTATTTTCTCAATATAAAACAAAACCTCATTGTTATCATGTCACAGCTGACTCCTACATGATCCTCTCTTGAGTTTCTGAGGCTGTAAATCACAAGAAGAGATTGTTCAATTTCTTCTGTGACGTCAAAGGTTAGTTTTTATTAAAACATATTGTGTAAAATGGTGCCACCACTATAGAAGGATGGGTGGCGCTTTCTCAAAAAGTTGCAAATAGAAATATCATTGGACCAAGCAATTCCTCTACTGGGAATATACTCTAAAGAAATCATAACTTCCACCAAGGTAGATATATGCACACGTATGTTTATTGTGGTTTTGTTCACAATAGCAAAGAGTTGGAAACAACCCAAGTGCCCATCAACAAATGAATGGATAGAGAAGCTCTGATATATTCACACAATGGAATACTACGCAGCATTGAAAACCAAGGAACTCGTGCAATATTATTCAAAATGGGAGACCCTGGAGAACATTATGCTGAGTTAAATATTTCAGTCATAATAGGACAAATTTTGCATAGTGCTACTGTTGTAGAAGGGGAGCGACATCAGGGTTGGGGTGAGACTGAGAAACATTAGAAAAATTATGCATACTGCACTGAAACAGATGAGGGAGAGAACAGTTATATGTGATTGGGTATTATCATTATGACAAGAGTCCAGAATGAAGGTTGCATAGTGGAGCGTACTCAGGGCAGGGTGGGGAAGGGGCATTGTATATCAGTGAAGGAATTTTTCTTTTACTTTTCAAAAAAAAGAGCTAACTATGGGGGAAGGATGGGGCAGGGGGGAAAATGCAACAATGAATGAGTGGAAATCCAAAATCTCTGTAAATGTTCATTAAAATTAATAAAAAAATTTTAAAAACCATATCATTTATCTCAAGTGCAAAAATAGTTAAAATGGATATTTTAAAATTTTCATTTGCAACAGCATAAAGAAATATGCATTTATTTATAGTTATGTACTGCTTAACATAAACTATGTTCTATGATACAGGAAGGTATGTGATTTGAACATTGTGTGAATAAAATATTGCAATCTGGTTGAGCTTTTATTTTAAGCATCTTGAACAAACTTCATGCCTTAGCAGTAATTGAGTACTGAGAGGTATTCACTTTTGCTTTTAGCCCTCAATTAGCAATTTCTTCTTAACTAATGTAGGTCCCACTATCATTGTCATTAGCCTTGAAGTTTTCAGTGGAGCAGATCTTTTAATAGCTTTGAGATCCCCCCTTTAGTTTAGATTATCATTGTGACTATTTTAGTACTTTGTGTCTAAATAGCAAATTATGGCAATCACTGATTTTCCACTTTGTGTCTTTAATAACCTTTTATTTCAGTTACAAATCAATATTCCACCTTTGCTCCTTGCTGCTGCTATGGCTGTAGTTTTGCTGTACACAGCCATAATATATTTCATGGTGATATTGTAAAATAAAATTAAACCAGAAAGGTATTCTGACAATACTCAAGAGACATGGTTCATGAGACTAGATGCCACTTTCTTTGAATTAAACAACACACTGTTATATGATAAACTCTTTGATAGAAATTGCAGTATAGTACATGCATAAAGCAGTAATATAGAAATTCATTATTATCAACGCATATGTTTTATAGGATATATAGGAACTATAGCATTTTACATCTGATAGTGTAAGAAAAGAGATACATTTATTGTATGCTGGGAAATCTTGGTTTTATTGTGTCAGATTCTGAAGTCAGGGTTCCTGAACCAACTTTTCATTCTAGAGGATAATAAAAGTATATATTACTCATAATTGTAAATACATATATAT
>NW_006399894.1:5081604-5094983 GCF_000299155.1 Elephantulus edwardii
TATATATATATGCTAACTTGATATACACACTTTCATGAAAGTTACATACTATTTCTCAATTGCATTTAATTTTGACAAACAAAATTACCTGAGTGTTTTTTCTGCCTTTTCCCCCTATATTTTGTGCTGTGCAACAATGGCAATTAATAATTAATTGTTTACTTTTATAAGTTAATCTTTTTATCCTGTGCTAATATATAGGATCCACAAATAATATTCTTATTACCAGAAGTCAGAAAATAAGGGGACTCAATGGAATTGCAGAGCCTGCAGTTGGCCACCTCCAAAGTATTTAGGAGTAATGATGTCAGTTTGAGGACTAAGGTGTGTGTGATTGAGGCCATGGTCTTTCAGATCACTTGCTATTCATCTGAAAGCTAGAAAGTGAATAGGCATGACAGAAGAATTGATGTCTTTGAGCTGTAGTGTTGGAAAAGAGCTCTGAACATCCCATGGACTGCCAAAAGAACAAACATGTATTGGAGCGGGTGTTGCCAGAGCACTCTTTGGAGGCAAAGATGATGAGGCTTTGCCTCCTGTACTTTGAGCATGTTGCTAGGATGGGCTATTCACTTTGAGCATGTTGCTAGGATGGGCTATTCCTTGGAGAGGAACATGATGCTTGGAAATGTGGCAGGTCAGAGAAGGAAAGTAAGACCCTCAACCAGGTGGATTGACACAGTGATTGCTACAATGGGCTCTATTGTGTCAGGAAGTATAAAGATGGCATGGGATAGGACAGGGTTCAGATCCATTTTCTCACAGGGTCACTGAGTCATAGTCAACTCGGTGGCATCTGACAACAACAACAACGACTAAATATGTAGGTTTTTATGAACCATTGTACCTATACCTGGATCTGGAGGCTTCTGCGCAAATGGAACAGTGGAGTACTGCATGGTTTGGAAATGGAAAGGGTGCGTGTCAGGGTTTTTTGTATTCTCTCTCCATACCTGTTCAATCTATATGCTGAGCAAATTATCTGAGAGGCTGAACTCTGTGAAGAGGAGTGTGGTGTCAGGATTGGAGGGAGATGCACCAATAACCTGAGGTATGCAGATGACACAACCTTCCTTGCTGCAAGTAAGGAGGACTTGAAGCACATGTTTCAGAAGACCAAGGAATACACTCTTCAGTATGAATTGTATCTCAATATCAAGAAAACAGATTCTTAACCACTAGACAAATAGGCAGTGTCATGACGGAAGGAAAGGAGATTGAAACTGTCAACAGCTTCATCTTGCTTGGGTCCACAATTAACATCATTGGCACAATTACATGCATTGCATGGAGCTGTGAAGACCATGGCCTAGATCAGGTGCACCTTACTCTCCAGAATGACATTATTGCTCTTCAGTACTCTGGAGATGTCCCTGACAGCAGATTTCCCTATGCAGTTCAGCTTTTGTTTTCCTGTCTGTTGGTAACTATACTGTTGATTGTGGAGTCAAGCAAACTAAAGCAGTTAACAATCTCATTCTCTTCACCATCTGTCATGATACTGTTAACCACCCCAGTGGGGAGAATCTTTATTTTCTTGATGTTGAGCTTCAATCCATATTGAAGGCTGCAGTCCTTGACCTGCTGAAAATTATCCCAAAATGACTGGAATAACTCATCAACAGAGAATTGTCAGTTGTGCAGGCTGGATTTAGGAGAGGTCGTGATGCTAGGGACATTATAGCTAATGCTAGATGGATCTTGACCAAAAGCAGAGAATACTAGAGGAACATCTATCTGTGTTTCGTTGACTATGCAACGACATTTGACTGTGTGGATCATGATAAACAGTGACTAACTCTGAGAATAATTGGAATTCCAGACCACTTGGTTGTGCTTATGTGAATCCTATACTTGGACCAAGAGGCAGTCTTCAGAAAAGAGCAAGGAAACACTACATGGTTTAAAATCAGAAAGGGTGTACACCAGCGATATGTCTATCTCCATAATTTTTCTTATATTGATTATATTGTTTGATAATTTCCATTCTGTTGGTTCACCTTTTTTTTCTCTTTTTTTAAAATGGGAATAAATATGGATCTTTTCTAGTCAGTGACCCAGTGGTTTCCATATTTCTTGGCAAAGAATGCACTTAGTGAGTGCATCCACAGTGGCATATATTTGTTGAAAAATGTTAATTGGTATGGTGTCATTTCCTGGGGCCTTGTTTTTTTGCCAATTCTTTCAGACCACTTGAACTTTCTCCTTCATCAGCATAGGCTTTGTATTGTTTCATGAAATTCTCTTGTGTCTGCCAATTCTTTCTGGTATAATGACACTGTGTACTCCTTCCATCATCTTTTGATGCTTCCTGACTCATTTGGCATTCTACTCACAGCATCCTTAAGTATTGTAACTCAAGGCTTGGATCTTGTTTTGGCTTTGTTTTGTCTTCCCATATCTGCCAATAAGTGAGTTAATTTTTAAATTTGTTTTTCCAGTTTTCTCAGCTTGAAAAATGCAGAGCAGGTTCTTCCCATTTTATTCTCTGATACCAGTTCTCTGTCTATTTCATTATAATACTTTGTCTACTTGAGTTGCCTTCCTAAATCTTCTCTTCAGAACTTTTACTTCAGTATATTTTCTCTTTGTTTTGGGTTCCTGATGCTTTAGCACAGTTTTAAGACTATTTTAACATCTATTTTGGTAGTTTTTTTCTTCTTCCCGAGCATTTGTAACTTTGTCCAAGTATAGGTTTCTCATTAGAACGATCAAGTGTTCTGGTATTCCCATTCTTCTCACAGTTTGTTATGATGCACACAGTCAAACGCCTTTGCATAGTCAATGAAACACAGATAGACATTCCTCTGGTACTCCCTGCTTTCAACTAAGATCCATCTAACATCAGCTACAATATCCCTAGTATCATGACCCCTTCTAAACCCAGCCTGGAGTTCTGGCAGTTCAGCTAACAGATGCTTCCCTGGACATGCTCACCAAATTGTGCCAAGAAATCTAGAGAACAACCACCTGGTCAACTGCCTAGAAGAGAGCTATATTTTTTTCCCATCCCAAAGAAGGGTGACCCAACAGAGTGTGGAAACTATAGAACAAGCTCATTGATTTTACATGCAAGCAAAATTCTACTGAAGATTATCCAAAAACGGCTCAGAATAGGCTTGCACAAAAAATCTGAAAACTAACTAAACTAAAATATCTATAACTCACATCATTTTTGTACATTTGGAGAGTTTAGAGAGTTTGTACAGTTTCCCAACTCACCTAGTTTAGGAGGTGGATATCACTCCTGCTCCCAGCATTAATTAATCTGGAAGCTCATCTAAACATTGTACATAACGGGTAACCTTTATGGTGTTTGACATAACTATGTGTTCAGTGTCTCAGCAACTCCAAGTTGTCCAGTACAGAAAATAGGAATATGATTGCTGTGTCTTTAAATAATATTTATTCTAAAATTAATAAATTTGGCCCTTGGGCCATGAAGCATTTTAAAGCCACACCCTCCAGCAGACCTCCACCCATGATGAAATGTTCAAGGGCCACTCAGGATTTTTGGCGGGAAGAGAGTAGTAACAAACATCAAACATGACCCCAAAAACTTCCCTTACCTGAACTCCCTCAAGACTAGCCCACTATCAAGATGCCAGCTAGCAGCCAATTTCTGGACTGGAAGAATACTCCAAGGCCCCAGGCCCCATGCTGACTCACAGAACCATGCCTCTTTATAGATTCTAAAGCCACACTATACAGCAGGCCTTCACCCATGGTGAAACACTCAAGGGCCACACGCTTTGGGGTGGTGGAGGAATAGCAGTAACAAATATCATACATGACACTCAAAACTTCCCTCAGATGAACATCACCAAGACGAGCCATTGAGATGCCAGCTTGCAGACAATTCCCAGAGTGGAGGGAGACTCCAAGACCCAGATCCATCGCCTCATTATAGATTCCAAAGTCACAACCTCCAGCAGGTCTCCACCATGGTGAAAGGCCCAAGGGCCACACACTATATAAATTAGGGCCTAAAGAAATGAAAGAGAAAACCAATTGAAACCATCAACAAGATGAGGAGTCAGTTCTTAAAAACCGCAATAAAATTGGCAAACCACTAGGAAAACTAACAAAAGAAAACAACAAAAAAAGACACAAATAATCCAATTAAGCGGTGAAAAGGTAATTCCACAACAGAATCAACTAAAATAAATAGGTTAAAAGTTGAATATGAAAAATTATACTCACACAAATATAAAAAAACTAGTGGAAATGGACATATACTTAGAACTCACAACCTACTTAAACTGACACAAACCAAGTAGAGCCCCTGAACAGACCTATCATAAAAGAAAAAAAAATAAACAGGTAATAAAACAACATCCAACAACCCACCCCCTCAAAAACAAACAAACAAGCAAACACAACAAAAACACAAACCTGGACCAGATGGTTTTAATAGTGATTTTTATCAAACATTCAGAGAAGAACTGTCTCCAATTCTACATAAAGTATTTCAGAAAACAGAAAAAGAATTCCTAGAGACTCATTCTGTGAAGGAAACATATTCTTGATACCAATGCCAAGTGGACACCACTGAAATAGAAAACTAAACTATGAGCCAATATATCTCAGGAACATAGGTGCAAAAATCCTCAATAATATTCTGAAGGTAATATTATATATTATCCTCAATAATATCCTGTAGAATCCAACAGTACAGAAAAAAATTTCATCATGACCAAGTGGAATTCATAACAGACATGCAAGAATGGTTCAGCATAAGAAAAATAATCAGTATAATTCATCACAATAACAAAGCCAAGAACAAAACCCCCATAATCCTATCAATTGATGCAGAAAAACCTTTGACAAAATCCAACACTCTTTCCTGATTAAAATACACAACAAAATAGGATTAGAAGAAGATTTCTTCAACATAGTAAAAAATATATACAATACCAAGAGCCTACATGGTTATCAGTGGCAAGAGATCAAAGGCATTTCCTTTGAGAAAAGGAAGTAGGCAAGAATGCCCATTATCACTGTTTTTATTTAATATTGTATTGAAAGTCTTGGTGATAGAAATAAGACAAAAGAAGGAAATAAGAAGAATCTAAATTGGCAAGGAGGAAGAAAAAACATCTCTATACACAGATGATATGATAGTATACTTAGAAAATCCTAAAGACTCAGAAAAAAAAAAAAACCACAAACAAAAAACAACCCTACTAGACATAGTCGACCAATTCAGCAAAGTGGCAGACAGAACACAAGATCAACATACAAAGATAGATTGGTTTTCTCTACAATGACTAAGAGAATACAGAAATGGAGCTAAGAAAAATAGTACACATCACAATAACTAACTGTTGTTGATTACTGTCAGGCCAAGCACAACTATTAGTGACCCTATGAACAAAAGGCCTGAAGTATTTCTATAACTATCAACATTTATCAAAGTTCATAGAGTTTCCAGAGACATGTTGCTTAGGAATTAAATGCCACTCTTGCTTCCATTATAATTACAAGGTTAGAAGCTTAGGAGTAAGTCTAACTAAAAACAAAAAAGACCTATTCAAAGAAAATTACAAAATATTACTAAAAAAAATAAAGCGACCTGGAGGAATGGAAGAATATGCCATGTTCATGGATAGGAAAACTCAATACTATGAAAATTACAGTTCTACTGAAGACAATCTGCAAGTTCAGTGCAATCTCAATATAAATACCAATTCCATTCTTCAACACCAGAGAAAGCAATGTTCAATTTTATCTGGAATGGAAAGAGACCCCAAATAAGTAAAACACTCGCACAAAAGAGAAACAAAGTAGGAGGTATCTCACTCCCTGATCTCACATCCTGCTACACAGTCATGGTGGTCAAGAAAATGTGATACTGTAACAGTGACTGACACATAGATCAATCAAACACAGTTGAAAACCTAGAAATCAATTAATTTATCTATGCTCAACTTATTTTTGACAAGGAGATGAAATAAGTTAAGTGGGGAAACTAAAGTCTCTTTAACAAATGGTGTTGGCAGAATTGGAAAACCAGCTATACAATACTCAAGCAAGATCCACACATCACATCATATGCAAAAAAAACAAATCAAAGGGGATCAAAGATCTAGGAGTAAAACCAAGGACTATAAACTTTATCAGAAAAAATCTTGAAAGAACTCTAGAAGCCCTATTCCTAATATGTACAGTCTTCCAAGCATCTTAGAAAACCTACAACCAGGCAAGAATAAAATAGAAGAATGGGACCTTCTAAGAATCATACTCACATGCACATCAAAAAATTTCTCCAAAAGGGTAAAAAGGAAAGGCACAGAATTGGGGGAAAATATTCAGCAATGACATATCTGATAAGGGACTCATATCTAAAATTTATAGAATACCTCAATACCTCAACAAGAAAAAAGTGAACAACTCAATCACAATATGGGCACAGAATATTAATAGACACTTCAACAAAGAAGACATTCAGATAGCAAATAAATACATGAAGAAATGTTTAAAATCTCCAGAGTTGAGTGAGATGCAAATCAAAACAACTATGAGATATCATCTCACCCCAGTAATAATAGCAAAACTTAACAGAAGAGCAAACAACACTGCTGGTGAGGTTATACAGAAACTGGAACCCGTATTCACTGTTGATGGGAGCGTAAAATGGTGCAGCCACTATGGAAGGCAGTATGGTGCTTTCTCAAAAAGTTGGAAATATAAATACCATTTGACACAGAAATGCCACTTCTTGGAATATACCTCAAAGAAACCGTAACTGCCACCTAAGCAGATATATGCACACCCATGTTTATCACAGCTTTGTTCACAATAACATAAAGTTGGAAACAACCTATGTGTCCATCAACAAATGAATGGATAGAGAAGCTGTGGTATATTCACACAATGGAATACTATGCTGCATTAAAAAACAAGGAACTCATGAAATATTATTCAAAAGAACATTAGCTAAGTGAAATATCTCAGTCACAAAAGGACAAATACTACATAGTGTCACTGTTGTAAAACAAGACTGACATAGGAGTTGGGGGGAGACTGAGAAAGATGAGATAAATTATTTATACTGCATTGAAACAGATGAGAGAGAGAACTGTTTAGCAGATATCTATGATTAGGTATTATTGTCAAGACATGAGCCCAGAACATAGGCTGCACAGTGGAGTGAACTTGAACGATGAAAGAATTTTTCTTCTATTTTTCAAAGAGAAGAACGAACTGAAGGGGAATGGTGGGCAGGGAGAAAAGTGCAACAATGAATGAATGTAAATCCAAAATCTCCATAAATTTTCATTAAAAATAATTAATGACAATAATAATAATAATAAATTAAAGAAAGGATAATGTCTATTGAAAATTCTTAAAATGAAGTAACTGAAGAACAAATTAAAGCCTCAAGTTTTAATACTTAAAAAATGCTATGGGTAGAATATTGAATGATTCAGCAAGCATCAAAACAAGATGGACAGAGTACATAGAATTATTGTCTCAAAAAGCATTGGCTGACCCAGAAGAATTCACTTAAATAGCATATGGTCAAGCAGCAATGGTGATGAGAGAGGAAATTCAAACTGTTCAGAAGGAATTGGCAAAATTAAGGACCCTGGTATTGATGGAATATCTGTTGACATATTTCAACAAACATGTAGACCTTGATGTCCTCACCAGGCATGTCAAGAAATCTACATGTCAAGAAATCTGGAAAGAAAACTCCTTAGCCACTGGAATTGTAAAATATTCATATTTATTCCAATTCTCAAAAGAAGCATGATCCAATAGAGAGTGGAAATTATCAAACAATATCACTAATATTACACCCAAGCAAAATATTGCTGAAGGTCATCTAAAAATGACTGAAATAGTACACCAATGGAGAACTGCCAGAAAAAAAAAAAAGCTTGGTTTTAAAGAGTCCATAATACTAGGGATATCACTGTCAATGTTAGATGGATCTTGGTTGAAATAAGAGTATAGTAGAGACTCTCTAGTTGTGTTTTATTAATTTGAAAAGTCATATGACCATGAGGATAATAACAAATAGTAGCTATCACTGAGAAAGACTGGACACCAGATTATGTTCATGTGAAACCTGTACTTACCAGGAAACAATATGAACAGAGCAAGGAAACACTACTTGGTTCAAAATGAAGAACGGAGTGTAGCAGGGATGGATCATTTCTCCATACTTTTTTTCTATTTATTTGAAAAATAGATCATCTAGGAGTACGGACTTTAGGAGGAAGAATGAGGAAGGATCAAGATTGAAGGAAGACTCATCAACAACCTGCATTATGCAGATGACACAACCTTGCTCACTAAACTGAGGAGAACTTTAAGTGCTTGGTACAGAAGGGCTAGGTCTGCTGTCTTCAATATGTATTGCATATCAACATCAGGAAAACAAGCTCACCACTTTTCCAACTGACAGTATCATGATAGATGGAGGACAGACTAAGACAGCTAATGTCATCTTGCTTGGGTCCACAATGAACACACTTGACACCAGTAGTGAGGAAATCAAAAGACGAATTGCTTTGGAAAAATCTGCTGTAATGGAACTCTCCAGAGTGCTAAAGAGTAACAATGACTTTCTAGAGACTAAAGTGAGCCTAACCCAAGCCATGGTTTTCACAATTATTTACTATGCATCTGAGAGTTGGACAATAATAATGATGATAGAAAAAGAATCAATGTCTTTGAGTCGTGGTATTTGAGAAAATAGTGCATACCACGGACTGCCAAGAGAACAAACAGGTCTGTTGTGGAAAGGGTGAAAACAGGTTTCTCCTGGGAGGCAATAATTGTGAAGGTCTGTCTCACATACTTTGTGCATGTTGTCACAAGGGGCCAGACCTTGGAGAAGGATATCTTGCTTGGAAGGGTATAATGCCAGCATAAGAAAGGAAAACCCTGGATGAGATGGACTGACACAGTGACTGTGGCATAGGGGAAGGCATGTCAGAGACGGAGATTGGCTCAAGATAAGAAAGGATTCAGAGTTATTGTTCATAGAGTGGCTATGCATCGTAGTCAACTTGAAGACCCAAAACAACATAATTTAAATGAAAATTTAGGTACTAAGCACAACAGAGACTGTAAGGATGGTAGGATTGGGCAATTTTCAATGTTGCACTGCTTTGAGTTGTGATTGACTAGACAAAACCTAAGTGAGCTTTGGTGGCTTACTGACAAGAAGCTGTGCTGTGATCCTGGAGACAAACAGTTCTAATATACCAGACGCTCGGATGGAGAAGGATGGACAATCTCCTATGTAATTAACTACCCCTGAAAACCTGCTGAAGGGTCAGCTGTGGCTTAATTCCAATTCAACAGCACTCAATAACAAAAACAATACATGAAAAGATATGCAAAAAATTAAAGCTCTTCTATCATCCTTAATCATTATCCAACTCTCAGATGCATCACAAGTAATTGTAAAGATCATGGCCTGTACCAGGTGCACTTGAGTCTCCAGACTGACATTTTTGCACTACAATACTCTACAGATATCCCAGAGAACAAACTTTTCCAATGCAATTTGTCTTTTGATTTCCTGACTGCTGGTGCCAAGAATGCTGATGGTGGAACCAAGCAAGCTGAAGTTCTTAAACTCCTACACATTTATCTTGAAGTTTTCAATTGGCCTAACAGTGAGAATCCTTGTTTTCTTGATGTTGAGTTTCAATCCATATTAAGGATAGACCTTGACCTTTTGCAGCATGTTCTCCTCAGTTTCAGTAAGCGAGGTCGTGTTATCTGCATAACATAGGTTGTTGATGAGTCTTCATCCAATGCTGATGCTACAATCTTCCTATAAAGTCCAGACTTCTGAATGATCTGTTCTGCATATATTTCTAAAAGAAATAGAGATAGGTTGTATGCCTGATGCACACACCTTCACTGATCCTAAACCATGCACTGTTTCCCTGTTCTGTTCTTTAGTAATTTAAATCATTAATAATGTACTACCATACTTCCACTACAACGGAGAACATAGGTGGGCGGAGGGGGGAGGTCATAGCTTTTAGAATTTATGTGGAGGGATGTATCTCTCCTTTCCTTCTGGTGAGAAAAGAAAATGATATATGGATATAGAAAATAGTTTTGCAATTTTTTAACTGTTTTGGGTTGTTTTTGTTTTTTTTTTGTTTGTTTTTTTGTCTTGTGATCTAGATATTTGACTTCAGATATTTAGTTAATAAATAAAAGTGTAAAGTCAGGGAAGATTTCTATACAAATTTTGCTAGTATTTTATTTATGTTTATGTGCTTCAAATTACCAGTAGTAAAAAAATGTATCAGTATGTGAAGGAAATTATAGAATTTAATTATCTACACAGAATCCATTCAATAAAAAAAGTCTATCGAAATACGGAGATAGGACGCATCCCTGACTCATTCATTTCTTGATTTGGGAGAAAAAAAGAAAATATACATGGATATAGATAATTCGCAATATCATTATATAAAAGTAGTCATATAAAAATGGACATCCTATGTAATTCCTGTTATTGTGATAATCTGAAAATAAACAAACTAGTGTGTAGTAACCAAGTTGGTCACCCAGAGATTAGGGAGCAGGTAATGCAAAACTGACAATAGGAAGAAAGTAATTATAAAGAAATTTATTATCTTGATTATGATGATAGTATTATAGGTGCACAAATGTGTGAAAAATCATCTAAATGTACATTGAAATAAAAGCATTATGTTGAATGTCAATTATATTCCAAAAAATCTTTAATATATTAAAAATTGTGATACAGTATTTTAATTTTTACCCTTTAATTATGAAAATATACAACTACATTGTAGTTCTTAAATGCTGTTGAGTCAAGTATGACTCAGAGTGATCCTGTGAACAAAATATCTGACCCTCTTTTCTATAACTATCATAATTTCTCTAATGTTTATAATTTCCAAAGGCCTCTTGTTTAAGAAGTGGATGCCCCAACCCTGATGTCAGGGTTGGGGTAAAACTCAGAAAAACTGGATAAATTATGTATACTGGATTGAAACAGATGAGGAAGAGAATAATTTAAAAGCAACATATGATGGGGTACTATAGTTATCACAAGAGTCCAGAATTAAGGCTGCATAGTGGGGTGTACATGGGGTGGTGGGACGAGTGTGGGGGGGGAGATTGTATATCAAAGAAAGAATTTTTCTTCTACTTTTTCAAAGAGAGGTGCAAACTGGGGGAGGGGGTACCGCGGGAGGGCTGGGCAGGGAGAAAAGTGCAACAATGAATGAATGGAAACCCAGTGTCTCTGTTAATGTTTATTAAAGTTATTAAAATAAATTTTTTTTTAAAAAGTGGATTCCAATCTTGCTTTCAAGCCTATCTTAATCTGGGAGCTCTACCAAACTCTGTCCACCATAGGTAACCATTATTGCACTTGACATAGCAGTGGCATGGTGTTCAACATCCAGCAACTCCAAGTTATCTCATTACAGCAAACTGACAGACCAGTGCTGTACCACTTAAAACAATATTCTTCCCAAACACCAGAGGCCAACCAGTTTTTAAATACAAAGGCTTACCTATCGGGTCCTGATTGACATAAACAAGAGGTTTCCAGCCCAGAGCTGAATATTAACTAAATCCAATTGACCAATCATCTTACACATGATGGTGAATAGAAAAAAAAAAAGTAAATGACCAAACAGTCTATACCTGACTTTCAACTAAATCAAAAGAACCTCCAGAATCCAATTGCTTCACATGTGAGCTTCCAAACTATGAAGAGGAATTAAAAGGTTCAATAGCAAAATATGCCTTTGATATCATAAATTGCTTAATGTAATTAGATAATACTGTCTATTACTTTTTCTATCAAAAAACATTGAAAAAGTAGTGGGAAAATTCAACAGTCACTATGTATAAAAAGAATCTCAATGATAATAACTTAAAATTCTCTTTGCTCTTTTTTATTTTCTCTTTGCTCTTTCTAATGCTTTATTTTTCTGCTGATGACAAGTATCATTTTCTTTGTCAATTGTTGAAATTGTGACTATTTTGTATTTAAAAAAATAGAACATCTTTTAGATTTAACTAATATCTAAAAGTCTTTTATCATTTTGACTAATATATACATTTTAAATTGTAATTATATTTTAATTTACATCTTTAAAATTCAACTTTTAGTGCTATAAGGACTCAGTGAAGTAGTACAACTATGACTTCATGAAAGACAAAAAAATAGATATGAAAGAGTAAAGGCCAAAGTTCAAAACTATTTACTAGAACAAAGCCAGAGGCAGAGGATAATGGTTTCATAAACATGAAAGACTTCAAGATCGAACATGGATAAATTAATCAATGACAAAGTATATTGAAAATTACAATGTTTGATTAAAAACAGAAACCCTAAGAACTTTGAACAGCAACAGGAATGTATGCCTGAAGTATATTCTAAATTATGACTTTCTTTAATCCTTTTTTTCCTCAACTGCTTCTTCAAATATCTGACATGAAAGAGGTTAGGTTAATTAGGAAATGAATATATAAGTAACAATATTATGCAAGAAACTCAAACTATTTTTTTACAAAGAAGTTTCTACTCTACTTTTAACAGTTTGTAATCAAGTCAGTGAAGGTCTTGTAAATTTCATTAGATTAGTTCATGACATATGCCTAGAAACGGTTACTGCTCTAGAGTAGTAATATTATGCAACTTGGATAAATAAATTGAAGAATTTGCAGTCTCCTTAGAAGGGAGAGTTTATAAATTCTTTCTTTTCATTATTTTAATCAATAAAAGTGGTTGGTAAAAATCCCCCAAACAAAACGATCTTTATAGGTAGTCATTCTAAGCTCTCAGTTTTAGGAGAATAATGAAAATAGGAGAAATATGAAAGAAAAAGTGTCCCTTGATTATATCATTCACTGATTGTATCACACATGGAGCTTAGATTTCCAGTTACTGGGGATAAGAAGCTTATTTATTCTTTAAGTAATTTTGAGAGGATTTTTCTGATTCATATTTTATCAGTGTCAGATTATCATATTTTATATTATCATTAAATTAATACTAATCCTGCTCTCTTCTTTCTATGTCCAGCTTTTTTGGTTTGTTTTTTAACTATTTGCACAGTGTAAAATTAGATCAAGTATCAGAACACAATGCTGGGTTATTAGTATTTCTTGTTTTGTTTCAAGGATAATCTCCTAATCTATGTACAGGGCGTTGCACAGGCACAAATGTTTTGAAATTGTCATTTTATCAATGTTATCCATAATTTGTTAATGGTCACAGAATTAAAAAAAAAAACCCACCACTTCTATAATCAATATGTCATTGTCATTGTTATGTGCCATTGAGTCGCTTGTGACTCATAGCGACCCTATGCACAAGAGCCCTAAATTCCTTTCTATCCTGTGCCAACCTC
>NW_006399894.1:5099108-5107730 GCF_000299155.1 Elephantulus edwardii
CCATTTCCTCTAGATTTCCATATTTGTTTGAGTATAGTTTTTCATAGTATTCTAATGTTAGCTTTTTTATTTTAGTTGGGTCTGTTGTGATGTTGCCTGATTCATCTCTTGTTCGGATTATTTGTGTCTTCTCTCTCTTTTCTTTTGTGAGTTTTGCTAGTGGTTTATAGATTGTGTTGACCTTTTGCACAGGTTTTGCATTAGCACAATCAAAGTTCTGGGATTATAACAGAGGAAAATATCATTTCAGCAAAAATGCCTAAAGCTCTTAACAGTACTAAAATAAAACAAAACACAACCTTTTAATGAATGCAGTGGCTTAGTTATTATATTTATCTCTTTAAAACTACTGGGAAAATAACATTTTAAAATGATTTTACTATGATTTAAACTCATGGTTTAATAAAATGTTGTTGTTATTATGTACCATTGAGTCACCTGTGACTCACAGTGACCCTATGAATATTAACTATGAAACCTTCCCCTTTCTGAGTCAATCTCATAGGAACTGACAGACCTAATTTCATTTCTTCAGTCACTGAGTCAACCCATCTCATCCTGAATCTGCCTCTCCTGCACTGTTCCTCCACTCTTCCAAGCATGATATCCCTTTTCCAAGAATTGGTCCCTCATGGCCATATGTTCAATGTTATGTGAGATGGAGGCTCAAAATCCTTGCCTCAAGGGAGCAGCCTGGTTTCACTCTCTCAAGGACAGAATTGTTTGGGCTTTTTTTCTCCTAGCTGTCCATCGTATGTTCAACATTCTTCTTCTATCATCCTTAGTGATTGTCTACATCTCTGATGCATAGCAAGTAAATGTGGATACCATGGCCTGTATCAGGGACACCTTAGTCTCCAGACTGACATCATTGCTCTTGAGTCCTCTGAAAAGTCTCTGACAGCAGAATTTTCTGGTGCAAATTGCCTTTTGATTTCCTGACTACTTGTGCCAAGAGTGTTGATTGTGGAACCATGTGAACTGAAGATATCAACAATCTAAATCTCTTCTCTGTCAATCACGAACCTGCCGATTGGCCCAGTGGTAAGAATCTTTGGTTTTTTTGATGTTGAGTTTCAATCCATATTGAAGACTGCAGTTCTTTACCTTCTGCAGCAAAAGAGGACCTCAAGATCTCAAGGTAGTGTCATCCGTGTAACACATGTTGTTGAAGGATCATCCTCCAAACCTGATGTCACATTCCTCCTCATAAACTCCAGCTTTCTGAATGAATGAACTGATCTGTATATGTGGCAGTCTCACTTTGGTGGCAGTCAGTCTAAAGAAGTTTCTGGGGTCCACTTGTTTTGTGTTACTGTTCTGACTGGAAGCAGAAGCCGAGGGCTGCTCAAGGATGTGACTTTTAAATCTCCTTGATGAGGCAATAGGCTTGTGGGCTGGGCTGGCCTGAGGCCTGGGGCCTTTGGAGTCTTCCTCCACTCTGGAAATTGGCTGACTGGCAGACTTCCCTGGACAGTCTTGCCTTGGTGGCAGTTAGGTAAGGGAAATTTCTGGGATCCACTTATTGTGTGTTACTGTTCTGACTGGGGGTAGAGGCTGAGGCCTCCTCAGGTGTGATTTTAAAATACCGCAGGGCTCTCAGGCCTTCGGCCCTCAGGCCTGTTTTTAATTGTTTTTAGTCAAATATTTTTCTAGGTCATATAGCCCTGGTCTTTACACTTGCTGTACAGAGGTAACTCATGGTAGCTATGAAGCTGAACACTGTGACAGTGATGTGTCAAATGTGAGAATGGTTACCCATGGAGGACAGTGTTTGGTGGAGCTCCCTGATTAAACCAAGCTTCGAAGGAGGAGTGGCATCAACTTCCGCAATAGCTTGCCTCCAGAAACCCTATGAACCTGGAGAAAGGATGAAATTTGTACACACACACACACATATACATATACATGTACAAATACAAATACATAATACTCATTGTGGTGGAATCAGATCGCTAATCTTCCCTTTAAAGATATATATACACACACAAGCTATCTCCTTCCATATTATATATCACCAGCTATTAATCAGCAACAATTTGATAGAAATGGGTAGAGATATAATTTATAAATACACACTATATATGGATTTCTATCATTTGGAAAAATTTTTTAAAAGTTTCTATTGATGCAAACATCTTAAGTAGAAAATTATCATTTGTTATACTCCTTGCAGTGCTTAGCTAACCAACACTGTATCTAAGATTATGAAAATACTAGTTTCTTAATGAGAATTTAATTTAGGTAAAGTCTCAGTATAAATAAATCATTAAGAATTATCTTGTGGCACAATGTTCAACCAAACACATGATATTAAAGTAATGTGATTTTTATTTTTTTTTGTGAGAGGTTGACAAAAAGACTTTGGAAACCCTAGTAGATTACACTTATTTCAGCAATGCTTATGAGTAAAAATGTTAAGTTGTGTGTAGCTTTGACCTCAATATTAATTTAATAAAGACATATATTTCATTATTTAAAGAGTGATACAAAGAAATTAAAATTTCTTGGGTAAATTCTAATAATATTCCTAAGAACATTTCTGGAATAATCTATTGTTGTTATGTGCAGTCGAGTTTCGTGCTACCCATAGGAACCCTATGTAGAGCAGCTCTGAATCCTGCCCTATCCTGAGCTAGTCTCACTAATTATGACACGCCGACATCCGTTGTCCCAGCCACTGTATCAATCCATCTCATCCAGAGTCTTCCTTGCCTGTGCAGTTTCTCCACCCTTCCAAGCATGATCTCTTTCTTCAAGAACCGGTCTCCTGGCCAAATGGTCCAACTATAAGAAATGGAGTTTCAAAATTCTAGCCTCCAAGGAGAAACTTGGTTTCACCCTTTCCAAGAGAGACCTATTTATTTTCTTGGAAGTCCTTGGTATGTTCTAGACTCTTTCCCAGTACCTAAAGTTGAAGGCGTCGATTCTCTGTCATTCTTAGCTATTGTCCAACTCTCTGAAGCAAAACATCTAATTTTAAAGACCATGACCTGGATCAGGCACAGCAAGTCTCAAGACTGACATCCTTGTTTTTTTCAATACCCTTTAGAGGTCCCTGACAGCAGATTTTTCCAATGCAATTCATCTTTTGATTTCCTGACTGCTGGTGTTAAGAGTGTTGATTGTGGAGTAGAGCATACTGTAATTGCTAACAACCCTACAATCTCTTCTCCATCTATCATGGTGCTGTCAATTGGCCCACGCGGTGAAAATCTTTGTCTTCTTGACATTAAGCTTCAATCAATATCGAAGACTACAGTCTTTGATCTTCTGTAGCAAGTGCTTCAGGTCTTCTTCAGTTTCAGCAAGCAAGGTTGTGTCATCTGCCTATCTTAGGTTGTTAATGAGAGTCTACTTCCTATCCTGATGCCACATTCCTCCTCATCAAGTCCTGCTCCCAGAATGATCTGTCCTGCATATAAATTGAAAAGGTATGGAAGCAGGATGCATTCCTGACTCAGTTCTTTACTGATTTGGAACAAGGCAGTGTTTCCCAGCTCTGTTCTGAGGATTGCTTCCTGGTCCAAGTATAGGTTTCACATAAACACAATCTCCTCAAGGTTAGCTACAATTTGTTGTGAATAATTTACTATTATAAATATATTCATATATTTTACTATGTTAACTCACAAAGTCAAGAACATTATTTTTTGCTTGTTGAAGTAAAATATTATCACAGGTTTGCAGAAAAGTACTGAGCATTTCATGGACTGCAAAAAAACACAAAGAGGTCTGTTCTGCAGAGGATGAAATGAGTTGCTTCTTAGAGTCAAGGATTTTGCAACTCTGCCTCCCAGATTTTGAGCATGTTGTCAGAAGGGACAAGTCCTTGAAGAATAAAAATGTTCACTCTTTTCTCATGTGTTTATCTGTCTCTGAAAATCAGCTGGAGGGTCAGCTATGAGTTTGTTCCAATTCAGTGGTACACAAAATCAATAATATTCAGTCCTGAGCCTCACTCACAATGTGTGAATTCATTGCTACATGCACTGTATCAATTTGTTTGGCTAAATGTGGCCTTCCTTTTTCCTTACCCACTACTACTTCACTAAACATGAAATATTCTTCAGAAATTATTCCCTTCCAACAACACATCTAAGGTATGTGAGATGACTTCTTGACATCCTACTTTTAAGTAAGATTCTGGGTAAACTTTTCCAAGACAGATTTATTCTCTTTTTTTTAAAGTACACAATATATATTCAATAATCTTCACCAGCATGATATTTATGTACTCTTAGCTATTGTTATAAAATTTTTCGAGAAGAAATGTATGAAAATGGCTACAATCACTATAAAGAAGTTAATTGAGAAATATTAGGAAATATTAAACTTGGAATATAGGATATAAATGGGTTTTAAGAAACAGGACATAGTACATGATTTAAAAAAAAAACACAGAAAATAAATTACAGCTTGAGAAGAACCACAAAATGGAAAATTGTAAGTGGAAGAATTAATTTGAAACCAGGAAGAAATACTTTCTGAGTTTAAGAAGGGGGGGGGGCCGGAAGAGATTCAAGCTGCTTATGATATTTTTAGTTAATAAACATATCA
Organism: Elephantulus edwardii; assembly: GCF_000299155.1. Taxonomy (NCBI): domain Eukaryota; kingdom Metazoa; phylum Chordata; class Mammalia; order Macroscelidea; family Macroscelididae; genus Elephantulus; species Elephantulus edwardii. The sequence goes on from NW_006399894.1 coordinate 5,103,669, forward strand.
TAAGGCTATAGGAATGATAATGAAGGAATTGCTTACATGGCTTTTCTTAACTATAATACTGACATCATCATATGTGTCATAATGTATCCATCACTTCTGGCAAAGAGATTCCTTAACATCTAGCAAGGAGATTCTTTAAATATAACGGGTATACTGTAACTTATTAAATGTGAACAAAAATTTAGTAACACATGGTTACTTTTACACTTCTCACAAAATGTGTAAAGCTATTAATTTAATATTGGCATGACATAAATGTATAATGTTAAGTTATGCATCAAAATTATTCAAGCAAAATCACTTTCTTTTATTTAAAGATTTGAACTAAGCCCTCCAGTGCCTTGAACTTATTGTTACATATCATACAATATTTTAATGAAATTAATGAGCTAAAACCCTCTTATTATACAAACTAAGACTCTATTACAGAATAGGGATGATTTTACTGATTTCATGAGACTCATAATTTATATATGAAGATTAAAAATAGAATTATAAAGTTACAAAATATTTGCATACTTCCAAACATTTGTCTTATTAGATGTCTTAGACTATGTTAGAAAACCCAGAGAAGTTAAACCAATGAAGATAAATGCATATGTATTTACTTATACCTATATGTTATTGTTTTTAATTGCAGTAAATTATAACTCATAGTAACCCTAGGAAAGAGAGATCTGAACTTTACCCTGTCCTGGACCAACCAAACAATCTGTGTCATACTTGTATTAATTTTTTAGTCATTGTGTCATCTTTCCCTTTAGAAACATGTATTTTTAAGAAGTGAACCCTAAAGAGGTGAGTTGACCGCTAAGTTTGACCTCTAAGAACTGATCTTCTGAAGTAAGTGCTGGGGATATGCTAAAATTAAGTGAGATGGAGTTTCACTAGCTTTGTCTCCAAGGAGAACGCTGAGCTGCCTTCTTCTGGGACAGATTTGATTGCTCTTTAGGAAGTCAAAAGGATATTCAGAGTTCTTCACCAAAACACAGTTTCAAGGCCTCAATCTGTTTTTTCTTTACCATTGTCCAACCTTTAGATGTATAGGAAGCAAGTAAAATACAAATTAAAAAGGAATGAATTAATTGTAAATTTAATAAATAAAAATTTAACAAAATGAAATCATAAATTACAAAGAAAAATTACTTTAATCAGATATACCTTAGTCTTTAAACTAACATCATGTTCTTTTGTTTTTAAAAAGGGCCTTGACAAACGATTCCCCCAAAGCAAGCATCTTTTGATTTCTCAAATATGGATACCATAACTACATATCTTATAACTGGGCAATTGTCTTTCATCAGTTCTTTTCTATGGAATGCTTGTCTGTCAGATACTATTATATATATTTAAAGGTTGAGACAGACAAGGAAGAAGGATTGGCCATCCACTTCCAAAAAGACAGGCCTTCGAAAACCCTATGTACAGTAGAGCACACTTAGACTATTGCTTGGACTAGCAGACATGGCAATTGAGACTAACTGGAGACGTGGGAATGAGTGCGTTTGAGATGGCTAGGTTGACGCAGGATAGAAGAGCGTATAGAGCTCTTGTACATAGGGTCGCTATGAGTCACAAATGACTTGATGGCACATAACAACAACAGCAAGTAACATAAAATCATTGGCAATTTTAGTATTTTATATGCCTCCCATGAATGAAATTGTCATTGATTTTTCTGAAGTGGTGCAAAGCAAAATTAGACCTTCAGTTTAATAAAAGTTGTTGATGAGTATTAACCCAATTCTAAAGTCACATTTTTCTTAATAAAGTCCAGTTTCTCAAATGATTTGCTAAGCATGCAAACTGAATAGATAGGGGGAAAAAGATACAACCTTGACACATATACTTGATTTTAAACTATGTAGTGTACCTTGGTTCTGTTTTGACACTGCTTCTTAATCTCTGTAGAGAATACACATAAGCACAATTGCATATTCTTGGATTCCTTATTTTTTTCTCAATGCTATCCATAATTTGTTATGTTTCAGACAGTGAAGTGTCTCTTCATAGTCAATAAAATACAAGTAAACATATTTCTAGTATTCTTTGCTTTCAACCAAGATCCATTTAACATTAACAATTGCATCTCTTGTACCATGGTCTCTTCTGAATCCAATTTTAATTTCTGGAAGTTATTCTTCAATGTATTGATTGAGCTGTTTTTGAATAATCTTTAGCAAGTTTTTAATTTCATGTGGTATTCAAAACACTGCTCAATAATTTCTGATCTCTGTTGAATAATTTTTTAAAAATGGAAACAATTATGAATCTCTTTCCATCAGTTAGCTTAGTTTCCTTTCATATTTGTTGGCAGAAGCTAGTGAGTCCAGGGCTTCTGTTTGTTGAAACATGTGATTGATAGTCTGTTAATTCAGATGTGTATATAAAGAGAGAGAGAGACTACATAGGGAGCACTGGTGGCCTTGTCTCTAGGAAGTTTGATTATTAACACAAAATTGCTTCATCTCTGCTGACTCAAGTCCAATGGTGGTTCAATGGGACAAAGTTTGACAATGTTTTCCGATGTGATTTATACTATTCAAAAATCAGGAGAGTATCAGTTATGAGTTGGCTGCTTTGAAAGTGGTGTGTGTGTGTGTGTGTGTGTGTGTTTGTGCACGTGTGTGCACACATGTGTATGCACACACTCGTTGACATAAAGATGGATTGGTTTTGGGAAATCTGCTTTCAAGAGCCTCTTCAAAATTTTAAAGGACAAGGATATCAGTCTAAAGACTAAGTAGTATATAATTCAAACCAGAGTATTTTAAATTGCATTCCATGCATCTGAAATTTGGACCACGAATAAGATTGATGGACAGAGAATGATGACTTTTAATTGTTTTGTTGATAAAGAATATTGAATACTAAAGGAAACCATATACATATAGCTCAACTAATGGTCTGCACAGGAAATCAGATTGAATACATCTTTGTATAGAATCACTGGAGAAGCTCCATATCAGCTGTGAAAAATAGGTCAGGTGTAGATTTTTTAATTCAGATGGGATAGACTCAAGATCTAATTTTTATCTTGTGGATTTAATTTCATTTTCTTTAGCTTTAGTTTGAGCTTGCTTGTAAGTAGTTGATGGTCTATTCCATAATCATCTCAGGAATGCATTTGAGGATTTGAACACTAAAGAGTGAAGGCCAGATGAGCTTTCAGAGGATACAAAGAATATTCTCCATGAGGAATGTAAAAGGTCATTATAAAAACAAAGGAGGGAGAAAAGACTGAGATGTATGTTGAAAGAAACTATAAATGTTGCACTAAAGTGCAAATAAGTAAAAGAAAAAGAATAAATAAAAAAGTTAAGGATCTGAACAAAATATTTAAAAGGGCAGCTTGGAAATATGCAAAGAGCTAGAGTTGGAAAATTAAAAGGGTTGAACTCACATATTTCTGGGCCTGTAACCAGGAAAGACCAGTCTTTGGAGAAGGGCTTCATGCTTGGAAGAATTGAGTGAATGTACAGGAGAGGAAGAATCTGGATAAGATGAATTGACACAATAACTAGGGCAATGAGCATAGTTGTGTCACAGACAGTGACATTGGAATAGAGCAGGATTCAGAGCTATTGTACATAGGGTCCCTATGACTCATAGTTTACTAAACAGCAGATAACAACAAACAAGAAGAGAAAAGAGAGATAATGAAACATGTACAAACAATAACAATATGGACTACCAAAGTGTTGAGGAAAGTACAACTAGATTTCTTATTTGTGATAAGGACTACAAAGAAGTTTCTCATTTATCTTGAGTGTATTTTCAAGAGAAACCAGTCTTAGGAGAGAGATAACATTCTGGGAAAGGTAGAAAGAGGGTCATTGAAAGAAAACTACCTTTAAGAGGTGCATTGACACAGTGACTACCACAATGGGCTGGAACATATTAGAGATTGTAAGGATAATGTAGGCTAGAGGAAGGTTCATATCTATTGTATATAGGGTCCCTAAGAGTAGTAGTTGACATTTTGGCACTTATCAAGAACATGCATGATCAATTCCAAGGACTGCCCCCTCCTGGCCAAGTGCTCAAAGTATGAGATATATA